>NC_051155.1:188451388-188511615 GCF_013339745.2 Dermacentor silvarum | reverse complement strand
GGAAATGCGAAAAATGGTTCTCTGAGCGCAAGCAAAGAACTGTGCAAGTTGCACCTCCAATTCAGATGCTTGTGCAAATGCTTTCTGTGCAACAAGGTTGCTGTTAAAGAAGAAACTGGAGATTCCCGAAATCGCATACCTTGGGAACGGGAAGGTGACCAGATTATCCTACTGCACATGAAGCATCCGACTTCGCAGCGAACAAGCCTTTTAACAAGTGCATCGTGCTTCAGACATTGCAAGGGTGTACAATCCTTTGGAGTATTCAACGCCAATTACACTTGTCGCAAAGCTGCTTTTTCAAGACTTGGGGAAGAGGAACACGCATGATATGATGCCCTTCAGCAAGAACAAACAAGCTGAAGCAGTTGCCTACTGAATTGAGCAGCATGAACGCCTGTGGCATCGTCAGGGCGAAGGTCAAAAGGAAGTTCATTGCAGATAGAGCTCCCTGATGGGAGGGCTGGTGGGGGCGCTCATCAGATTGACAAAATAGCATTCACACGTTCACTTGGGCGCAGCAGTCTCAACACCGAGGCCCTCTCATGTTTGCTGTGAAGTCGTAGCGGTCATAAGCACGACCTCTTATATGGACACAAACCCAGATAAACTGACATGGTGCTTGTGCACGATAACAGCACACGTCCGCTACTATGGAAGCTGGGCAGAGTTATATCAGTGCTTACAGGAAAGGACGGTATTGTGCACCATATGGAGTCAAGAACTTGCAGGGGAAGAGCGTGGGTTCTGGCTCGGTGCCAGCGCAATCGCTCGCTGCTGCCTGAAAAGCGATGCTGACCTGTTGCCTAAGCAACCCACATTCGGTGGGGTGGAATGTATGAAAATAGACAACAGCCCAAGGATAAAACAGCGGTACGATCGAACCTTAATTGGGGAGGCTTGACCCAGTCCACCACAGTTAACACCGCTAATGGTCCAGGCCATGCCGCTTTCAATGGTACGGAGATACGGCACTTGAGGACTAAGTTCCGTTTTCCACAGCCCGAACAACCCTTTCGGCGCAGGGTGAGTGCAGATTTATCATAGTTTGGTGAAATACGAGTGGGTACCCAAAAGTAACCGAATTGTTTTTCAAAAGCTATATAGTTATTTATTTTTCAAACAACAACCTTACCACTTCAAAATACTCTCCATTACACTTATTACATTTGTCCAATCTGAGATTCCATTTTTTGAAACATTTTTCAAACTCGTCTGTTTTGATGGTTGATAGCTCCCTTTTCTGTTTTTCTTCACTCTTCTGCGTCGTGCAATCACAGTCCTTTCATGTTTTTCTTCATTTAGGAAACAAAAAATGTCGCACGGAGCTAGGTCAAGTGTGTAAGGGAGTCATGTACTTGAGCTTTTTATTTAGAAGTACTGAAGAGATTGCATAACAGCGTGCAACAGAAAAGGCCTCATTTGTGGAAGTCGGGGAACAGTGTTTATAACGACGACAATGCTCCAGCTCATGCAGCCATCTCAGTGCGGCAATTTTGGCAAAAAATAGCACGACTCCCTTGCCACATGCCGCCTACTCAACTGACCTTGCTCTGTGCGACTGTCTTTTTTTTTTGTCCTCTTGTGAAAGCAGAACATGAAAGGAGCGCAATTTCACGATGTAGAAGAGATGAAGGGGAAAAAAAAGGAGCTGTCAACCATCAAACAGACGAGTTTGAAAAATGTTTAAAAAATGGAATCTCAGATTGGACGAATGTAATAAGTGTAATGGAGAGTACTTTGAAGGTGGTAAGGTTGTTTTGTGAAAAGTAAATAACTACATAGCTTTTTAAAAACAATCCCGGTTACTTTTGGGTACCCCCTCATACAACAGGGTTCGCCTCTCGGCGAAAATGGCGCAGCGGTAGCAGCAATGCATTGCACGTTCAAACACAGCATCTTGCAAGACACATGCCCCGCAGCGCTGTTGAAGTACTGCAGATATATATCTCTCACATATCGTGCCATGCAGGCAAAGTTATGGGCCTTGGTGCGGGCCACCATGGGTGGCTGTACAACTAACTGCCGCACTGGCCACTCTGCCGTTGACCCTGTGGGCTTACAGAGTCGGCATAGCCGGGCCCACAGTAAAAGTCATCACTCCCTGTGCGGGCATCCATCAGGAAGTTGTGTAGCACGCACAGTGCCTTCACCGTCTCCTCTGCGTTTTCAGGACATTCTCCCATTGCTCTCTCCAGAATTCTCCAGCGGGTCACCAGGATGCCAAATGCATTCTCGACGCACCTTCTGCGTGATGTAAAAAAATGTTTGTGGTAAATCATGAGCTTTCAGTTCTTACAAAAGCAGCATAGTAAGCATTTCAACTTGCCTGGCTCTGCTCAGGCGGTAGTTGAATATTCTCTTGCGAGCCTCCAATCCTCGCCCAGGGTATGGCCTCATAAAATCAGATTCTGAGCTGGAAGGCCTCATCGCCAATGGAAAACGCAAGGGCCGGCAGGGTGTATTCGGCAGTGGCAGGTCTCGGGGAAGCTGCAGCTTTCCTTCGCAAGTAGTCTCCCAAATATGGACTGCTCCAGCACTCCCCCGTCACTCTGTTTGCCATAGGCACCCACGTCCACAACAACAAACTTGTAATTGCTGTCAGCCACAGCAAGAAGGACAATGGAGTAAGTGCCCTGCAATAAAGAAGTAACCACGAGAGTGTACCGGACTACTGTCGTGGAGAGAGTGCGCAAGAATATATTTACAAAGCAAGTAGCAGCATAACACACCAACAAGTGTAGGATCAGCTCATGCGCGCCCAGGAACCACCCCTATATTCTCATCATCCAAGCACTGAGCTAAGCCGCTGCGCGTGCCAAAAATCTGAGCTGTCGGGTTCTGCAGTGAGGAGCTACAAGTCTCGGGTATTGTGTGCGTGGAATGTGCATAAGGATGTAGAAGATTCCACGAAGGAAAAAAAATGGCGGCAAGGTTAGTGGAAGACCATCTCAGAGCTTTGAAAAACCTGAGGCAGGACCAACTAAAGTACTTCTGCGTCAAAGATGATAAAACAAGCACATTTTTATTATTGCGATAGCAATTATATGGAAACTTCAACTGGATTTCTGCCGTCGCCGTGAGGTTCCGTATAAAGTCCAAGGGCGATAAAATCGTCGCCGCGGCCATATGCGCGAGCGAAAGTGCGGGGGGATACGCGCTATCACGGAGAGCTACGAACAGCGGAAGGAAGCAAACATTTGAAATGTTAAATCAAACTTTTCTGGCACTTCTTGCCGATTTCTACATTCACATTTATCTGACCTTTATTTAAAGAATTCCTTATGCACTGCAAGCTGGTTCCTTGCCTGTTGTGTTCACTGTGTTATTATTCAAGGCAGAATATGAATAGTTGTACATGCGTTCCACGAGAGTTTTTTCATCACAAACCAACTGGCCTGAAGCATTGCTTTAACTTGTTGCATATTGCAAAATTATACACACCTGTAGTTAAAGTACATGCTTTCAGATTTCCCAGGGCACTTGATATGTACATGTTTGCCGTCGACAGCTCCAAGGCAGTTTGGAAACTGCAGGTGTGCCTGAACCCTCAGCGACATGTAGCCAAGTGGCAGTATGGGTTTCTGTATGTTAAAAAAAACAATTTAGAGCATGAAGCAGCTTTTACAGTGAGGGTAGTACTTTGTCAGTGCACTGCAAGCTTATAAACACCATTTTAAGATTCACCATGCAGCCAGGTGACCGATTGCAACTACAGTCGAACCCCAGTAGATTGAATCCACATAACGAATATGTGTATATGAACAGCTCAAAAATCCCCTGTATAAAAGTTTTTCTTCTACATATCGAATTACCTAATATAAACTTTTTTTGTGATCCCTTCAGATTCAATATATTGGGGCTCGACTGTATATTCTAAACACAAACACAAACAGAATGCCCTGTGGGCATGTTGCACAAGTCAACACTGCAATTTCTTCAAGCTACAACTGCTGGTGAGTGCGCTGTATGGCCAACTTGGCACCATGCTAAACTTGATGAAATGAACAGATGGTCATTTAGCCCATAATTGCAGGAGATGTGGTTCTGTTATTCTGTTTAGCTCCACAACGATTCTTGGCACGAGAAGAACGCGAACGCCAAGGGAGATTTTTTAAATATTTTCAGATTAGGAAGCACAGTTACCTTTGTATTAAGGCTCAGTCAGTCACAAATGGTCGCTTTTCTCGAAAAGCGACCATTTTGGGCCAGTCGCTCGCTGCTCAATTTTCAGTCGCGCAACCGTGGTCGCAAGCTGTTTAACCAATCGGCGCTGCGCTGAAAGTGATGTTATGGGTTTTATCCAGCGTTGTCCATGCCACCATATGCAGACTTGTGATGTTGGGACGCAGCAGTTGCAGCAACGTGTCAAATGTATGCGGTCGCATTCGCTGGAAACTAAACCAGCTGGAAAGAAAGCACAACACAAAACCTTTTTCCAGCTGCCATTCGTTAGATGAGCACGCCACCCAAAGGTGAACAGCAGGTGAACAGCTTCGCTTTAATATTATGTACCGAATCCCACGCAATGCAAATACAAATGACAACTTGCTCTCGATAATACTCGTCATGTGCACAAAGTTCGGGCAGGAGGTGGCTTGCGTGGCCGGCCACTTCATGCGAGCGGAGGCATGGGCGCACCTACCAGCATCGCGTTTTTTTCGGAGGCTTCCTCGCTGCCACAGCTGACACCATGGCACAGCACATCAGCACAGGGACATCTTTCTGTTCGCTCGAATCAAAATCTGTGGCTGTTGCCGGAATGCGAAACCAATTTACACAGTGCCCGTGAGTGCGTGTGAACTACGTAGATTCCTAGAATTCTCGCTGAAAACGATAATCTATGGGATTGCGACTTGCGGGTCGCGTTCAGCTGGGCTTGCCAGTGTGAACATCGGTCGCTTTTGGTCGCGAATCGCAAATGGTCGCGCGACCTCCTCAAGTCGCCAGTGTGATTGAGCCTTTAGTGTACCGTTGCTCACAATCCTGACTGAAAAGGAGTGTTCACACATAGAATCTGATTTTGATTGCATGTGCCCATGACAGGGAAAAAAGTGGTTTTGCGGTATCTTGTGCTGGTGCATGCACTGGTACGAACCGTGCGGGTTTCGTACATAATAAAGTCAGTGATAGTTCAGAATCGTCCTGTGCACTTCTTGTTTCTGTGTATGAATCTAGTTCGCTGTTTAATTCCTTGTTCAATATGTACCCAATTCGCCCAGCATTAGCCTTGCATAAAGATTGTAAAGTGAAAAGGACAACTAGTTCACATAATAAAAGGTGTGCTGAGCACTTTGGCAAAAGCACAGCTTGCACTATTTTGAGGTGACGACCATGAGGTCGAATTGTTTTTTTCTTAAGTGCAACTAGAGCTTGAACATTGGAAGCAATTGCCTGTAACAAATTTAACAGGTATACCAACCGGCATGTATAGCGGATGCAGTCTGCTCCAAAGTGCTCTGCATGTGACTCGGACAGCCAGTCGTGCCGTTGATATGCCACTCGGAATGAAGGCTATATCCTGCATGACGTCACCAGATGATAGGTACCTGCAACAGGGGTTAGAATGGCAGGTTTGAAAGCTTGTTGCAGACAATTTCAAAATTGTTTGTTACTGGTTAAGCACACAACATATAAATAAGCCTTTTAAAAATGCTCATAATTCTTGACCAGTGGTATCCTGGTCCTTTTCAATATCACAGCCTCTTTAATAACAGCTTGACACGTGCAGATATTGCAGTGTTGTACTGAATGCGAGCCAGTTCCTGTTGGTAGAGGCCACTCGTGCTCTTTCAGGTGCTCATGCCTACAGTGGCCAGTTTGTCCCATGGATGCATTGTGACATGTCAAGGGAATTTATAAACTACAAAAACAGTACATTTTACAAACTTGGAATGTTTCTTTTTACAATCTGGTCTCTTTTAATCTTTTGTGATACACGGCTGCACAAACTTGACACCTAAAATCTAGTGGCTCTAATGACACCATGCAAACATTCCGGAAATAATGGCTTTATTGTGTCAGTTTCTGTCTTTATTCCCAGTCAGTGTCCCTTGCCCCTGTTAGTATGTGCTGCACATAGCGTAATAACAATGAATGTGCACAAACTAGCCCAATTCATCACTCTGTTGCTTCATACAATTGTGTCGCGCAACCAAAGGGATGACATGCATGCACGCCTGTCCTTACTGCTTCTGTCATGTTCTGCACAACACAGAATTTTTCTTATCCAGTATTTTGTATGATTTGCTCTCAATCTGTCTTCATGATATTCCTCTCAGCATGCTCCTTAGGTTTGTTTATAAGCAGGAGTATGACGTAATAGATATGTTCGTTGAGATTAGTGCCTTGTCCTGTCTCCTATCAGTGTCGTCCTGTTTGCAGTACAATTTATTACTTATAGCCACCAACTAACCGTCAACATATTCTGTTTTATTTTTGTTTCATTGTATTACATGCAAATAGAGGCCCTAATCAACTGAATGAACACTGCAGTGGTCGAAAGGGACATAAAACTTTAAGTATACAATGCAACACCTTACACAAATGTGGTATACATTACCTTAGTGTCATGGCCAGTCGCTCAGCAGGGCATATCGGCTCTCTGATGACATGCTTCCTCTCAAGGTCTTCGCGCAAGAGGCTTAGAAGGAAGTCAAATTGATGTGGAGTCATACGGTAGTACTTTTTAAAGTACTCTACGTCTCCGTTACGCATTTTTGCATCTGAGGAAGAGAGATGCGCATTAATTCCGTCTCTTTAGAGATTGCAGCAAGTTGTCTTAACAAACAGCACAGTATTTCAAGTGATGGCTTTAGCTAGGGAGGTGCAGTGCAACTACATGGAAATGGAAATACGTTTTTTTAGACATACACAACACGGAACTTTACGAGGTCTGTTGCACGAAAAGAAAAATTTTGTAAAGTTGGAATGAGGTTTTTTACTTAGGTCATCAATTTATTTTACAAATATTCCAAAAAATTGCAAAAAAACCTACCAGTGTTTAACTTTAACTTAGAAGCAAATCAAGGTTGCTGTACGACGCAATGCCGAAGATCCTCCGCCGCGCGACGACGACGATTCGCGAATCATCACGACGAGATATCAGCACGCCGCCTAGCAACAGCCTTGACAGCACATCGCCGCCGAACGAAGACCTTCCGACGCGACGTAGCAGCAGCAGAGCAAGCCGACGCAGCCGTGATCCGACGCCACGAATTAACCGCAACGCCAGACGCCGGTCTACCGATCTTGACGTGCTCATCGATGGTCATAACGTCACGCTCTCGTCGACACTGGCGCCGACTATTCAGTTTTCAGTGGCGCATTCGCCGCCAAGTTAAAGAAGGTGCAGACGGCCTGGCAAGGACCGATATACGGACAGCGGGAGGTCACCTAATAACGCCGGCTGGAATCTGCACAGCGCGAGTCACGGTAAACAACCGCACTTACCCGGCGAGTTTCGTAATCCTGCAGCACTGCTCCAGGGACGTCATCCTAGGCATGGACTTTCTACACCAACATGGTGCAGTCATCGACTTAAGGTCCAAGTCGATAACGCTTTCAACACACAAAGCGATACCGCCGGATACATGCATCAGTTACCATGCCTTGAATGTGCTTGAAGAACAAGTCACCGTTCCGCCTCACTCCAGCGTAATGATTTCCGTCGGTACGGAAGTGCCTGCAGACATGGAGGGCGTCATCGGGGCGATCATCACTTACTGCTGTACCGTGAAATTTGCGTCGCTAGAGGCATAGCTGAGCTACGTGCAGGGAAAGCAACGGTGATTGCTCACGAACTTCAGCCCCGAATACAAGCACATTAACAAAGGCACCACGGTTGCCTACATCGACGAAATAGTACAAGCCAGCAGTGCTTTCGCCTTCACGGATTCCAGTGCACCCGCAACGACGACTATAATACCTGAAGCAACTTTCAACGTTAACCAGAACCTTCCCAGGCATAAGAAAGAACAACTAAAAGCTCTGCTCCTGCAATACAAGGATTGCTTCTCGTCGTCGTAAAAGTTCGACAAACCCCTGTCGCCAAGCACCGAATCATAACCGACGAAAATGGCCGCCCACTGCGTCAGAGCCCGTACCGAGTTTCGGCACGCGAACGCGAGGCCATAAGGCAACAAGTCGACGAAAATGCTACGCGACGACATCATCCAGCCGTCCAAGAGTCCGTGGGCGTCCCCCGTGGTGTTAGTGAAGAAGAAGGATGGAACCCTACGTTTCTGCGTCGATTATCGTCGCCTCAACAAGGTCACGAAGAAGGACGTATACCCCCTTCCACGGATTGACGACGCCTTGGATCGACTATACAAGCGCAAAGTATTTTCGTCGAGGACCTCAAAACCGGGCTACTGGCAAATCGAAGTCGACGAGAGGGACCGGAGAAGACGCCTTTATAACACCAGACGGACTGTTCGAGTTCAAGGTCATGCCGTTTGGTCTTTGCTCGGCACCTGCGACTTTCCAACGCGTCATGGATACAGTACTGACAGGCTTGAAGTGCAGACTTGCCTCGTCTATTTGGACGACGTCGTTGTGTTTGCCTCAAGCTTTGAAGAACACCTGCGGCGCCTTGAAAACGTTCTTCAAGCAATCAAAAACCTCCGGACTCACGTTAAAGCCAGAAAGTGCCGCTTCGCATATGAGGGAGCTCTTGTTTTTAGCCACGTCATCAACAAGTCTGGAGGTGCGCCCCGACCCTCAGAAAACTGCGGCCAATCTCCAACTTTCCTCTGCCCGCTGACAAGAAGGCCGTGCCGGTAGATTCTGGGACTGTGCGCCTATTACAGGCGCTTCGTCAAGGATTTTTCACGGATCGCCGAGCCACTGACGTACCTCACGAAGGCCGACGTCGAGTTCAGTGGGAGATGCCCGCAAATCGAAGCATTTGAAGAACTGAAGCGACGCCTACAATCGCCGCCATCCTTGCGCATTTCGACGAAAATGCCGATACCGAAGTCCACACCGACGCAAGCGGCGTAGGACTCGGCGCCGTGCTTGTGCAGAGGACTGATGGACAAGAAAGGGTTGTAAGTTACGCTAGCCGGTCGCTATCGAAGGCGGAAGCAATTATTCCCACAACAGAAAAGGAGTGCCTCGCCATCATCTGGGCTACATCAAAGTTCGCCCCCTACCTCTATGGCAGGCCCTTTAAGTTGTGAGCGACCACCACGCCTTGTGTTGGCTAGCTAACTTGAAGGATCCTTCAGGTCGCCTCGCACGATGGAGTCTGAGACTTCAAGAATTCGACATCACCGTCGTTTTACAAGTCCGGGCGAAAGCACTCTGACGCCGACTGCTTGTCTCGCGCCCCCGTCGAACCGCCGCCACAGGATGACCAGGATGACGACACTTTCTTGGGACCCATCAGTGCCGACGAATTCCGCCGAACAACAGCGAGCCGACCCGGAACTAAGGAACCTTGTAGATTACCTGGAAGGCAAGACCGTCACTGTGCCGAAGGTGTTCAGGCGAGGATTGGCGTCGTTTTTCTTGCAAAACGACCATTCTCCTAAAGAAGAACTGCTCGCCCTCTCCGAGCCAACTACCTCCTCGTGGTACCACTCAGCATTGCGTCCAGAGGTTCTGCAGCCTCCATGAAGACCCCAACGGCTGGACACCTCGGTTTTTCCCGCACGCTCGCAAGGATCAAGAAAAATACTACTGGCTCGCCTCTCTGCCGCCGTCGCCATTACGTAAGGACATGCCGAGACTGTCAGCGACGCAAAACACCGCCGACAAGGCCAGCCGGACTTCTACAGTCCGATCGAGCCACCTCGCCGACCGTTCCAGCAGATTGGGATGGACTTACTGGGGCCTTTCCGACGTCGACGTCCGGGAATAAATGGATCGCCGTAGCTACGGACTACCTCACCCGCTACGCCGAAACAAAAGCCTTGCCCAAAGGCAGTGCTGCCGAGGTAGCCCGCTTCTTCGTTGAGAACATCCTCCTGCGTCCCGGTGCCCCAGAAGTCCTCATCACCGATCAGAGGTACTGCCTTTACGGCAGAACTAACTCAAGCCATCCTGCGATACAGCCACACAAGCCATCGCCGGACCACCGCCTACCACCCGCAGACGAATGGCCTCACCGAGCGCCTAAATAAGACCATCGCCGACATGCTGGCAATGTACGTCGACGTCGAACACAAGACGTGGGATGCCATCCTTCCGTACGTGACCTTCGCATACAACACGGCCGTGCAAGAAGCGACGCACATGGCGCCGTTCAACCTGGTCTACGGAAGGAACCCGGCAACGACGCTTGACGCCATGCTACCGGACGTCACCGACGAAGAAAATCTCGACGTTGCCACCTATTTGCAGCGTGCCGAAGAAGGTCGACAGCTCGCCCGCCTGCGCATCAAGAACCAGCAGAGGACCGACAGCCGAAACTACAACCTTCGACGACGCTACGTCGAGTACCAGCCCGGTGACCGTGTTTGGGTTTGGACTCCGATACGCCGACGAGGACTTAGCGAGAAGCTGTTACGTCGCTATTTCGGACCATATAAGATCACCCGACGTATTGGCGCACTGGACTATGAGGTCGTGCCAGACGGCATTTCGCAATCACAGCGGCGCCGGGCACGACCTGAAGTCATCCACGTGGTGCGTCTTAAGCCTTTCTACGCCCGCTGACAAACTAGGTACTTTGTTACTTTGTTATTGTTTTTTGTTATTTTGTTATTACGCATGGTTTTGTTTTCGCTTTAGTGTTTGTTTGTAGCATCGGGACGATGCTTTTTAAGGGGAGGGGTATTGACACGTACAAAGTTTATCTTTCACCGGTAGCCGCTTTTAACATTGGCTGACAATGTTAAACGTTATCGCTCGGCGCAGGGACGCGCCTGCATTGGAAGCTTCTCGACGTTATCAATGCTTCTATCCGTCGTCTGTGGTCGCCGACGCCCATGTAATCTGATTGTATGAGCGACGCGAATTGTCTAGAACTTTCTGGAAGACACGCGGACATCAGGGATTATCTGGAACCTTCGATGACTCAGGTATAAAAGCGACGCGTTTCGCCGCTGATCAGATTTTCGACGATCGCCGACTGTGTTCGCCGCTATCGTTGTGCTTTGAGTGTAGCTTGCTTTTGTGGGCACAGGTTCGCCCAATAAACAACCAGTTTCGTCATACACAGTTTTGTGACTGGTTTCTCTACCGTCACTACTACGTGACAATATAAACGTATAATACATGTGAAGAGACATCTGAAATGGGCAAAGGTGATGTATTATACACCATCTCAAATTTACCACTAATTTGTAGGCCTTTTGAAAAACCCTCATAAGCATTGCAGAACCTTGCGTAAACGTAACAGCTTACAGAGCTCGCGACATCCGTTTTCGGTGCAGCGGTTACGGATTCCGTAAACTTCGTGTTTCACCTTTTTATTGCGATAGCAATTATATGGACACTCCAAAGCAGATTTCTGCCGTCGGCGTCGCCGTCGCCGTCGCCGTGAGGTTCCGTATATGACGTCAATGTGATATGAAATCGTCGTCCGCGCGCAGCCGAACGCTGTATGTGCGAGTGAAAGAGCGCGAGGGACGCGCGCTTTCACGGGGAGTGAACGCATGGCGGAGAACAAACGCGCGTTCTGTGCCGTGCGCCCTTAAGGGCTGCAGAAGTAGGCGTCTCTTTCCTCCTTACAATCACCATATATGTAGAGCAAACGCGCCTTCTTCTGACGCACAAAAGGCCGTGGGGGGGGGGGGGGGGGGTGCAGGGAAGGGAGGCGACGTTTAGCTGCGGCACCAAGTGCCTATTTATATCAGAGGCTCCGGCACAGTCACCAACGCCGCACGCATTTTGTGCGAACGCGGGCAAAACGCCGACGGCGTCGACAACAGTGCTGTGTGTTGCCGGTGCTGCTGGCATGTCCAAGTTTGTACAGCGGATAAAACTACTATCCTTACTTCGTATAGCTCTCTACTAAGTTGCTATCGCAATTGATGCTTCGCCTTTCGGGTGAACTGCGACAACTTTTTTTTAGACTTGCGAATTTGTGGCAATTTTTCTTAGTATGAGGCCCTACATCAAAATTGTGCTTTCTGTAACTTCACCTTCAAAACGCAACTTTCAGTAGAATCGGTCCAATGGTTGTTGACGACAGCATTTCTGCATGTTAAATGTATCTTGGTACGGAAATCCAAGTTGGTGCAGTGCTAGCATTTCTTAATGTCAAGGTAACATCCTCGATAGTAAAGTTACACTTGTCAGGCATGCAGCAATGACGCACTTAACTATTCCATCAGTATCGCGTTTGCCTAAATTATTCATTATCTGTAATGTAATGCCGAAAATTGCGGTTGCCTAATCCTGCTTTTACGGTTACAATAACTGAAGAGAACGCTACTCACCGTCGTAAATACCCGCTTTTCGGTGGTGCCGTTTTCTCCATGATGGTCGCACCCACCGCTTTCGCTTCTCTCTCCGTTTCTTCTGAATCAGAAGAACCTTCATTTTAAGTAGGAGCAGTCTTCTGCGGCGGTCGAGGTGCAGCATTGCGGGAATACGCACAGCACGCTGAACCCACGACCAACACAACTCGCGAAACAACAGGGTTTCCGCTAGTTTTCGCGCGCTGCGAGTAGACCACAGTTGCCGGTACCTTATGTGAATTCGTCTAACTTTAGGACATAGTTATGTTGGACTCCCAAACTATTCTTATTGTGAATAACCATGGCAAAACGGATCATCGTTCACAAAAAGAAGCCATCCATATTGTTTTCAACTAGCAAAACACCGTGTATCAGTCTTGTTTCTGACGTCAATACGATGAGCACCAAAATGGTCAAGCAACAATGAAAGAGTGACAATGTGGGCGGAGCATCAGCGAACGACGCGCCGCACGCTCGTTCGCATCATGTGTCCCGAATCGTCGTATGCGGCAAGTCGTACTGCGGCGCGTCGTACGACGGATCGCACGCAAAAATCGCATCGTGTGTCTCGCGCTTAAGAAATGCATTCGCATTTAAAAACAGGTACGGCTGCTGTGTCGCGTCGCCGTCAATGGGCGAGCGCGTCTCGCAAGTTGAGAGTTGCAGCCGCTGTTTTAAGGACGAAGCTCCTTAGGGTGGGGTCTGTCCCTCCTCTGTAGTATGTATAGTAGTAGGTAGCCACGTCTACTTTTATGGAAAAAAAAAAACACCGTATATCCACGGGGTGAATGATGCGAGTCGGCGAAGCTCCGGAGGGAATCATCGGTAAACCGTGAATCTTCCGTGTAATTCGCCCAGTCTCGCCGCACTAAATCGAACGATTGACTTCCACCATGACAACGCGCCATATGTGACGTCATTCCTATTTTATAACAGCGCCCTTCATTATAATTGCACCATCTCCCGCTTAAGTGGACGCTAGCACAAACGCGTTAGAAACGTGCAGTACTCTCTAGTAGGGGGAGAGGCCACAGTGTCTTACGCAGCCGTTTACACATGCCGGAACGTGCACCGCGTTTGCCGACGCCATCACATGACTGCTGAGAGAGTATAACCCCCGTATCATAGACGCGCCTCGACTTGAACTTGACTGCCACCGCCTTCAACGCGTTCGAACGCGCTGCCCCAGGCGGTGGCAAGTCAAGTTCAAGTCGAGGAGCGTTTATGAAAACAGGGGTAAGGCGGAGAGGCCACAGCGTCTACACCAAGCTTTCTTACACGGGCCGTAACGCGCTAGCGCAAACGTGTGTCCATGTGCGCTTCGTGGCGTAGTGGCTAGCGCCGCGCGTTCGGAAGCGAGGGGTCCCTGGTTCGATTCCGCGCTACGGACACAACTTCGGAATTTTTTAGGGGGCGAAGCTCCTTAGGGTGTGGCTCTGTCCCTCGTATGTAGTCGTCGTCGTTGTAGGTAGCCACGTCCACTTTTATGGAAAAAAAATTCCGAAAGTTGCGTCCGTAGCGCGGAATCGAACCAGGGACTCGGAATCGAACCGCGTTTCGCTTCCGAACGCGCGGCGCTAACCACTACGCCACGAAGCGCACATGGACGCACCGCACCACGATGACAATAAATACCCAACATTAACGAAAGACTGCGCGTTTCTAACGCGTTTGTGCTACGCGCGTTACGGCCCGTGTAAGAAGGTGTAAGACTCTGTGGCCTCTCCGCCTTACACCCCGTATTCATAAACGCTCCTCGACTTGAACTTGACTTGCCACCGCCTTGGGCAGCGCGTTCGAAACGCGTTGAAGGCTGGTGGCAAGTCAAGTTCAAGTCGAGGAGCGTTTATGAATACGGGGGTTATACTCTCTCGCAGCCATGTGATGGCGTCGGCAAACGCGGGTGCACGTTCCGGCATGTGTAACGGCTGCGTAAGACGCGGTGGCCTCTCTCCCTTACTAGAGAGTACTGCACGTTTCTAACGCGTTTGTGCTAGCGTCCCCTAAGCAGGGAGATGGTGCAATTATAACTGAAGGGCGCTGTTATAAAATAGGAATTGACGTCACATATGGCGCGTGTCATTGGTGGAAGTCAATCGTTCGATTTAGTGCGGCGAGACTGGGCGAATTACACGGAAGATTCACGGTTACCGATGATTCCCTCTGGAGCTTCGCCCACTCATCATTCACCCCGTGGATATGCGGTGTTTTTTTTCCATAAAAGTAGACGTGGCTACCTACTACTACGACGACGACGACTACTACTACATACTACAGAGGAGAGACAGACCCACACACCCTAAGGAGCTTCGCCCCTAAAAAGATTTCGTGACAACAGCCAACGGATAGAACTACCGATAACATTCGAGAAACTTCTAATACATACGTGCGTCGAGGAACAAGAATTGTTAGCCGATGAAAAGCAGTGACCAAAAAAAGATTAAGAAGTGAACAGGCGACGCGCGGTACTCTGGCGACATCGGAACTACGCTTTGCTCTTTCATCTTTCGCTGTTGTGCTCGTTCGCTCGGTTACGCCGCCGACGCTCGCAGCAGGAATGGACCGGACCATTAAGAGACGCGCTCTAAAAGAGAGGGGAGAGGCGGAAAACAAAAAAAAGAAACATGAGGTAAGGAAAGAAGAACGTATACTTATAAAAAGAACAAACCTGTAACACAAAGAAACACACTTGCAACTTATAACTTAAACGCAAACACTTACAGTGACAACGTTCAAGATAATACAATAAAAGGCATACGCCGCCTACGAAGTTCTTCTTCGTCGTTATTGCATATTAAGGTTCGGCGACGTCTTGTTAATATATCATAAAGTTTTAGGGTGCAACACCTGGAAAACTAAGCGGAATGTGTACAATGACACCATGGAGCTGTTTTAAGCTTTGTCGGGATAGGGGGTATGCCCACTGCCCTCTGCCTCGACCACCGAGCCCCGCGGTTGGCGCATGCCTGCGCATCAACCGCGGTCCGGTACAAGCTCGAGGAAACAATAGACGACAACCACGGTGTACTCGGAAAGCATTTATTACGACTGCAACTAACACTTCGAGCAGGCCAGCTAGCTATAGTTGACATCGCTGAGGGTTCCCTCGAAGAGAATAATACACTAGGTCAAGAAGGGCTTCCGACTTACCAACTGGGGAATACGGGGGGGCCGCGGCGTTTGCCGCGGCAAGAACGCGGTTGACTAACCACGTGCGGGAATACGGGAGCGACGGCGGAGACTTCCGCCGTCGCCGCTTGCTGGGGACCAAAGAGACCCGGGCGATATCAGCGGGATCTCACGTGACCACCCGGTGGCGCTGATAGCGCTTGCGATTCCCGCGCGCCGCCCGCGGAAGGAAAGTTTCCCCTCTCCCAACTCTCCCTGGCACGCATGCGCTTGACGCGACGTTCGCTGCCCGTGCGGCGGTTATGGGACCCGAGGATTCCCACATCCCTCCACCCTTAATATTGCCCTACGGTGGAGAAATCGCTGGAACGACGGCATTGACAAAGTATCGGGCAGATGCGATGGTAAAATCCGGCAGGAAATGTCCGAATCCACGTGATAGGCAGCACAGTCCTGTGTGGCGGCCGCCCACATGTGGCAGCCGTCACAGTGGTTGACGATACGGGGGCTGAAGATGGCTTGCCCTCAAGGTCCGCGCCACAATGTCCACCCGGGAACAGCGTTCAGTACTTTACCTTAGCGGCGCGCGCGCTGGCACGATCAACCTTGCAACGACGCATCCTCGTGGGAGTATGATGGTGGGCCTCCCTCATTGTGGCTGCCATGTGCTGCTGCATCGGGCCGCGAACAGGGAGGGGCCGAGACAGCAGGCAGGGACGTGACCATGGCAGCAATAGCAAGTCGAGGCGGCTTCACTCGTTCTGCAAAGTCGCTCAAATGCACTCCCACACAACACTTAGATTAAGGCAGTAAGGCCCGCCGCAGCGTCGTCCTGCTGACACGATGCTGAACCACCCGTCTACCCATAGCTTTTATGCGGCAACGAGAATAAACAAAAACAATCCCCAGTTCGTTTGAATGAAGTTTCGCTTCGACCGAATTTTCCGGTCCGATTCAGCGCGAAAGTGGGTGGGGCGATGCTCGTATGAACAAGCGCTCTCTGGTCCCCCGAGATTCGGTTATTCCGCCCGCAAAATATTGAGTTCATCTGAACAAAATAAGGCTTTCTATTTCGAACGAGGTTCTCTCCGCTCGGGCGAGTATAGTAGAACTAGCGAATCCGGTTGCACCCGCTAAATGTCACGGCATGGTCGTCTCGAACATGCGACCGGCAGCTCCGCAGAGCTTAGGCCTAATTCGCGTCCATGACGGAGACCGATGCCACAAAGAGACCCCGATAAAGGGTTCCAATGAGCCGCCGCGAAGGAGATGCAGCCTAGCTAGTGGTCCCACGCTCGCTGCTTGCTCCAACACGCAGCTTCGAAGCCCGGACTCCCTGGGACTGCGCCCCGCCTGACGTCCTAGGCCCAAGCGTTTCCGGCGCCCGGCTCCCAGAGCCAAAGATACAGAAAGGAGGCTAATTTACATATGTACAGGGAAATCGACCACCGCGGCCGGCTGCTGCACTCACTCGCTTCGGGCGTACTCTTAAAAAGAAAACTTGCTGCAAATCTCAGCGTCTACACGAGTTCGGCGACACTGGCGCAGCGTTAACTCGCCTCAAGAAAGCACACACAGATCTAGCTAGCATCACGCCTTCGGCTGAGGCCTAACGCTGGTCCGGACAAAGCCTTCAGGCTTCCTCGCATCCGAACCGATCGTCGTCCCGTTTTCCAAGAGCTTGCCCCACGTTGGGAACGCCAAAATGTCGGGATATGGGGGGATGCCAACGGCCCTCTGCCTCGACACACCGAACCCCGCGGTTGGCGCATGCCTGCGCATCAACCGCGGTCCGGTACAAGCTCGAGGAAACAATAGACGACAACCACGTGTACACTCGGAAAGCATTTATTACGACTGCAACTAACACTTCGAGCAGGCCAGCTAGCTATATAGTTGACATCGCTGAGGGTTCCCTCGAAGAGAATAATACACTAGGTAAAGAAGGGCTTCCGACTTACCAACTGGGGAATACGGGGGGAGCCGCGGCGTTTGCCGCGGCGTTTGCCGCGGCAAGAACGCGATTGACTAACCACGTGCGGGAATACGGGAGCGGCGGCGGAGACTTCCGCCATCGCCGCTTGCTGGGGACCAAAGAGACCCGGGCGATATCAGCGGGATCTCACGTGACCCACCCGGTGGCGCTGATAGCGCTTGCGATTACCGCGCGCCGCCCGCGGAAGGAAAGTTTCCCCTCTCCCAACTCTCCCGGGCACGCATGCGCTTGACGCGACGTCGCTGCCCGTTGCGGCGGTTATGGGACCCGAGGATTCCCACAAGTACAAGTAATTTCCCCTATGTTGTCCTTGGTGTCATTGTTTGTTGGCTTCTTATGAAGTGTCTGTTTCTGCTGCTCAAAGTTCAGTGTGGAAGTTCGTTCCCTCTGTACCGTACCCTCTGGGTATGGCCGTACCCTCTGTAACCATTTGCCAAAATCCGAGCGGCTAGGCCATAGATGTAAAAATATACTACAAAGAAACAAAAATGCAAGACTGACTTTCGGTTTCTTCTTCCACAGCCTGCACTGCTGTTGATTACCAATCCTTCTGTTCTCAATAATTTTTTACTTGTCCCCATTCTGTCTGAAGCTTAGAGCAGCAGCCAAGGACAGCGTGCAAGTCTGTGGGGACATGTTGTGGCATTGAAGAATCAGATGTTCGGTGGTCTCGTCTAGTGTCACACAGAGGGTGCATTCGTCTGCTGGCTGTTTCTGAAGCGCACTCTCTACTTGTGCATTTGGCATTCCAGCTCTGGCCTCAGCCAGCCATTCATTACTCCATGTATTATCATTCATCTCCCCCTTTTCGATTACGGGCATTTCTGCCTAATAGAGCACCAGAGAATACAGTAGAACCCCGCTGTTACGTTCCCGGGTGCTGTGTTTTCCCGGCTGTTACGTCGTTTTTGGCCGGTCCTGGCATAGCTCCCGTAGGACCCAATGCATTGGTAACCCCGCTGTTGCGTCGCAACTGTGGAACCGTTCCCGCATCATGCGTTGCAAACTGCCACCACGCGCCGGCCAGAGCGGCCATTTTGAGTTTTCATGTCACTTGGCTCGGTGGCTTGACGATGGGATTGGTCGCCCAAATTCCGGCTGCGACATCTACCATATTTTCGGTTGCCGCCAGCAAAAGCATGGCCTTTGAGATCCGTATTTGCTATCTCTTTAGATAGCAAATACGGTGGTGTTTATGATGCGTTGTGGCCCTAAAATTGTGTTTTGGCGCATAGATGTTCCGTATAAAGTCCAAGGGCGATAATGCCGTCACCGCGCGCCGTATGCTGTATGTGTGAGTGAAAGTGTGCGAGGGGAGCCGATGACCACGGCTAAATCTCGCGTGAAAGCGGGAGGAAGCGCGCCTTCCTCTGTCGTGCTCGAGGCAACTGCGAGGGAGTGAGGGGGAGGGAGGGATCGCGGGCGGCATTGTACTCTGGCATCAACTGCGTACGTACTGTGCGGCGGCGTGCGGTCACGTGGGCCGTATCTTGAAAGCGGTCTGCGTTGGGGGCAGAGTCGAGGCAGTGTAGGTGCGTCGGCGGCTCCTAGCTTTGTGCATGCTGTGTGTTCTTGGCGCGCAGTTTGCGTTGAAGCGATGGACCGCCATAGAGTAAAAGCTTAGGAGAGACCCCTCAACGTTGCACGCAATCGGAAAAAAAAGAAAGAAAAAAACGCGGCGGAAATTTGGCCCTCTCTCAAATGGCAAGGTCGCCGATTCTGCGTTGCGCCGGATTATGCGTGTATGTGCCGACGTCTCAGCCACGCTACCGTAGTCACGTGTATAAAATGGCAGTGAACCCTTCTTTCTCCTTTATGCTCCCTCTACTTTCTAGTCACGTGTTGACCTTGCACGCTGCGGCTACGGCGCAGAGGGAAGCAACAGCGCTGTCCAGGCCGGCCAACGAAACTGCCCACGCCGGCAAACGCCCGCTTCCCGATAACGGCAGAAAACGAAACTTCGGGGAGCTGGCGCCGGGCCGGCAGGAGCGGCGGCGCCTGGACGGCGGCGGGCGCGCACGGTGACAGTCGAAAGTGAGGGAGCTACGTGGGAGGGCGAGGGGAGCCACCGAAGCGGCGGAGTTGCCTAGGCGAAATCCGCTCCCCTGCCGCCCTCCTCCCTCACATTCCACGGTCTCCGCGTGCGCCCTTCACTGTGATGTGCCGGCGCCACCCGCTCCCTTAAGTTTCATCTACTGCCGTTATCGTGAAGCGAGCGTTGGCTGGCGTTGGCAGTTTCGTGGCCCTCGCTCGCTATGCACGCCGTGATATTTCACAACTCGCACTCAAGATTCTGGTTTCAGCCTCACTGGCTGTTCGTTCGCCACACGTGCCCTTCTCCTCCACTTCGTCTCTCTTTCTTCCTCGAGCACTCCTTGGGGCGCCCGTTTGAGGGGAGCGTTCGCCGTCTCCGCTGACTTCCGTACTCCCAGGCAGCCGCACTGTAACCGGTATTTCGTTTCCCGCAACTGCACTATAAGCGATACGTGTATACATGGAGTGCTATGGGAAAATTAACGGGAGTCTGAAAAGACCGTACTATATCTGGTCCTGCACTATAAGCGGTTATGTTATAAGTGGTCTATACTATCGTTAATAAGCGAATGTTTACAAGTTTATACGGACGATAAAACTACTATCCTTACTTTGTATAGCTGCTATTGCAACTAATTTGCTATTGCAATCGATGCTTCGGCTTTCAGGCGACACTACAACTTTTTTTACACGTAAGAATTAAAACAAAATTGTGTGCAGTTCAACACTACTCTCATTTCTCAATTTTTTCTGTTTCTCGGCTCTTGCGTTTCCCGGCTCTTGCTTTTTTTTTTTTTTTAAACGGTCCCGTGAAAAACGTATCAGCGGGGTTCTATTAGACTTAGCTTTAACCACCCTTTTCCGTCCAGCTGTCTCAATGCGTTGCACCTGGGTGTGTATTTGCCTCATCTGATGTACTTTTGCAGATAGTGCCAATGGATACTAGTAAGCATCACAAACGATACCATTGGCCGCACAATTTCATGTTCACTGCAAGACGAGTTTTTTTGCAATTATAGGATGCTTCAAGCTTGCTATTCAACCAAATCTAGCCTTGTCTGAACTGACTTTGTGGCTAGTGCTTCTGTCTGGCACATTGTAGAATTTTACGTTTGTCAGCCATGATTACAAAATTTGTATCATTGCTGCTTATGGCGAAGAGCACTGGCTTGTGCACTCACATTATCATCATGAGTGTTCCCGCAACACTCCTTCCCGAAGCAGAGAAAAGTGTGGGCAGTGCTAGGCTTCTGTTAGCATTTTTATTCTTGAAAGTACAAATGAGCACATTTTTTATCCCCTTCAGACATGAATTATGATTGACTATCAATACATGTGTGAAACATGCGCAATTTTATGCCAGGGGGCTTGAGACTCCACTGAAACCAAATCAAGGTGGTTGAATGACTCTTTGTACATTTTATGATGAGTCATCGTAATTACAGAGTAACTTAATATTTGAATATTGTAAAGTCAGTTATGCTAAACTTCTTCATAAAAATGATTGAATCACCCGCTCGAATTACATGCACAGGTTATTTATTGGCCACAAGCATTTCAAGAAAGAAAAAAAAAAAGAATATTTTGAGGTTGGCTACCGACATGCGCCTCGTCAAACATCACGTAAAACACAGAAGTGCCTTCACCAAAGCGGTACTCTGTAACGATACATATCACTCAGAAGTAAAATGGAAGTAGTATAGGTTAGCAGAATGTTCAATTTACCCTAAGCTTAATGTTTGTGCTCTATTCCTTGCTACCATTGCTCAGAAATGGCAAAAATAGGTCGCGTCCACAAATGCGGACGCTGTGTCAGAAGGGGTTATAAGGCATTGTGGCTGTGGCTGTGAGACACTAAGGCGTAAAAATATGGTGTTATCAAATGACAGTTGCCCTGAGGGCATAGAGTTTCTCACTATATTACCTAGAAGGAAATATGGTACCACCGTCTACGGGAGTTTTCTTACGAGCGCTGTGCCATTATGAGAATGACGGTATATGGCTGTATGAGGCTTATGTTGGCTGGTGTTGTTCGAGGCGTCGTCAAAAATGTGGGTATGGCTGCACAGATAATGCATTCTCAAAATAAGATCTTAAAAGGTTTTCATTCATCCATATTACATTTTTCAATAAAATTTACTTGCCTACAATGCCTAATCAAGCAAAGAAAAGCAAGAACAGACGACAAACTGTTCCAAAGCGAGCGGGAGTCTTGTCATCTGTCCTCCAACATTAGCGACCCGCTGATGCTTTTTATGTTTCATATAGTTGTGCATCCAATTACAGGTCTTCACAATTAAACATCTTTTTGTGTAATAATAAAGCTAAAACAGCTCTTTACGTGGTGTTTTAGTAGGAAATGAGTCATTGTGACAGATGGAATGGTGCTAGCCAGGTGCATCTTCAAGGTGTCCTGGGGCCGTATTCTGAAATGTTCCATTTGGGCGAAATTTCGTTTTTCGCTTTCAGGCGCGCACTGATTGGCTGGTTGAGCAAAACCGGAAAGGAAGACGCGCCACCTAGTAGTTCTGGTGTATGTCACTTTGACGTCACGGTGTCAGTGGGTGCTCCTGACATGTATTGAATAAACGAACACGCCTGTGTCACACTGCGGCCGATACATTCGAAAACAACACACCCGAACCGCTTTGCACTCGCACGGTGCGCCCTCTCGTGTGTTTTGCGAAGCGTTCGAGTGCGCGTGTTGGTAGTGCATGCTGACGTCACGGGTAAGCAGCCGGTTGACTTTTTGAATGCAACTTTCGCCTAGGCGAAATATCGCCGAAGTGGAACGTGTCAGAATACAGCCCCTGGCTCTCCAAGAACGACGCCAATCCGAAGTCGCCATGTACTGACATTCCCATGCATACAACAGCGTAGCAACGCCAGATTTTCCTCTAGGTAATACAGTGAGAAACTCTCTATGCCTAAGGGTAATTTGTATAGAATGAGACTTACATGCATCAGAACACCATGACTGAGCATGCAAGATTGAATACTGCTGTGTGCTTTGTGAGTTATCCATTCGTGCAGTGTTGCAACTGTATGGCAGTGGTATGGTGGGTTGCCGCAGTTGGTACGCTGCATTCGAGACTGGCGCAAGAAGAGGAAGTCCCGCCTGTCCCGCAAGTTTCTTAGGCAGCTGCCCACCACCAAGTACAAGAAGGGAGACATATATGAGACATGCGCCATCTGCCTCGAGGATTACGTTGAAGGGGACAAGCTGCGCATTTTGCCTTGTGCACATGGTAAGTACCCTCTTAAGTTTTCTGTAACGCTTACAATCGAGCAAGGAGATGCAGGAGGAAAAACTCTGCCCTCTCTCATGTCACCTGATATAATGTGGTAAGTGCTGCAAGTCATCAGAATCTCCTGCATGCTTCCACCGTGTGGTATCATGGGTGCCAACACAAGGCACTAGACTGATCTCGTTATATAACAAGTTTTGCTAGGACTGAACTCATTGCTTCAGGCTCTGGCCAGACTGGTCCAAGTTACAGTAGCGTATCCTGCAAAGTAATATTACTAGTTAACATTAGTTAGTATCATAAATTAACCCAATGTGCAGCTTGAGACAGGTGTCTTTTATTGCTACCTGGTAAAGAGGGGTCAAACAAAAGTGCCACGTCAGTTCAATCTGATCAGCTTGTCAATACGTAGAGTGGTCACGCTTAAGCAGAGTTGCATATCTGCAGCCACATTCAACCTGTTTCTGTATTTGCTTTTCAAGTATGCGAGCCTGAAAAAAACATGCTTGCATGAATATGTCATAAAAACTGCAACAAAAGCTTTATAGCCATCTCATGGAGAAAACATTTCTGCATTGCCCAACCAGAATGCATCGATGCTTGCAGTGGCCACACCCGTAAAGAAAGAAGAAAAAAGTTTTTCTTCTGTGTGTGTGTGTGTGTGTGTGTGCGTGCGCGCGCCTGGGTTTTGCAGACCCCCCCCCCCCCCATTTGAGAACCACGGATCTACCCGCCGTGGTTGCTCAGTGGCTATGGTGTTAGGCTGCTGAGCACGAGGTCGCGGAATCAGATCCCAGCCACGGATTCCGCATTTCGATGGGGACGAAATGCGAAAACACCCGTGTGCTTAGATTTAGGTGCACATTAAAGAACCCCAGGCGGTCCAAATTTCCGGAGTCCCTCACTACGGCGTGCCTCATAATCAAATCGTGGTTATGGTTAAATCATGGTTAAACAGTGAAAGATACACTTACATTGGGTAGGTGGGCTATATACATAGTACAGTGCCCAGTCATTCTGCACTAGCTACATATATAGCATTGAACTTTGGGTGAAAAAGTGAATCCTTTGTTCCTTGTGTTGTGCAGCATACCACTGCAAGTGCATCAAGCCATGGCTGCTGCACAACAGGCGTACATGCCCCATCTGCAAGCGCAAGGTGATCCTTCCAGGCATGAACCCCGACTCTGACTCAGAAACCGAAGACGAAGGGGCCAATGCCACAGAGCGTACACCACTGCTAGCGGGCTCTGGTGGTGGTGGCGGTGGAACTTTCGGTGGCACGTCTCCACTGTTGCGCCAGCCAACAGAGGCTGCGGCCACAATGCGGGGCTCCTCTAACTGCCCTATTCTACACACGGCGAGCTTCCACCAAGAAGACAGTGGCATGCCAACTAGTAGCTCGTGCCCAACACATGTTAGCACGGCACACTCCCTAAACCGGGATGTCGACAGCAGCAGCAACATCAGCAGCGGTGCTGAAGATGAAGTGCAGGTCAGGCCTGGCCGTTCTGCAAGTACACAAGGGGAAAGCCAGCACCACTTGCGGTTGTAGTGTATAAAGTTCAAGGATAGGAGTTACCTTTTGCAGGCAGGGCAATTTCCATGCTCCTCAGTAGTTTTATACCTTCTGAAGTGTGCATTTCTCACGCAACAATAATTGCCTTCATTCTCGCGGGCATTTCATGTGCCTGAATTTCGGGCTAGCTGGTACAGTTGCTTGTTGGTGGTTCAAAGATGGTGCAGATGCCAGCTTGTCGTGTGGCCTAGTTGCTTGCGTTTGCGGCTTCCTTGTGCCATAGTTTTGCGACAAGCATTACTTCGTGTGCAGTGCTTTGCCTGTCACTAAGACTTAGATGGGGATGGCGATATTTATGAAAATGTGGCATGCACCACGTGCCATGGGAAGGAAGTGTAGAATTGAAATTACATTGGTTGTTGCGGGATGAAAGTGCACACCATAAGGTTTAAAATCATGACTGCAGGGAGCATGTAGAATTCTCAAACCAACCTGGTAGCGGTACGCTAATATATGAGGTCTGTATCTGTATAGCTGTCTGCGCACTTGTTTTAGCGGACACAGAAAGAACCTGGGCTACACAACATGTGAGGCTGGTGTCATTTTAATGTTCTTTTTTATTGTGCTAGCCATTTTGCAGTCATTCAGGTTGTGGAAATACATGTGTGTTCTCCACAGCCAACACTACAATCCCCCCCCCCCCCCAAGTCCCATTTGGCACCTTTTCAACCTGCTGCACTGCTCTTGTGTGGTGGGAGTCTAGAGGTAATCTCGTGAAGCAGTCTGTATGCCAGTTATTAATACTAATCCTAGTTAGCCTTTGGAAATGGCAGGAGGCAGGTGTTCTGAATATTGCTGTTAAAGCATTGCATAAGTACTTGCAGTGCAGTTAAGGTTAGCAATATCTTGCAACAATGCCATTTGCTTCATCTGTACTTGTAGCATGCGACAGGTATTTGCTGCACTGAGTGGCGTGTGCAAACACTTGACATTTACTCTCGGCAGACTTTTTTTTTTTTTGTGATGCAGTGTTGAAAGGCAATAATAGAGGGTGTATGGGGCAATTTCAGAAATGAATTGGCTTAGTGGAAGCCTCAGTCTGCAAGCTCACAGCTGTGTTAGGTGATTAACTTTGTAACTATCTTCCCACTGGAGTTGGAAATGTGCATGGTGTGTAACGTAATGGGCACCCATGGTATTGACGGGGTCTAAAGATAACCGATCTGGAACAAGTGACGCACTCCGTGTGTGTGCGTCATGCTGCCTTTATTGTTGTAGCACCTGGAGTCTCTTAAGCTAGTAGATTCTTGACCGTACAAGAGCTTGCACTGTCAGCTTGTGTTGTGTGATCTGCAAGGGTTTCTACTGGTGTGTAAAGTTGCCAAGGTTCTTTTGTTTGAACTGAACCGTGCGTTTGAGAGCAAAATGTCACATTTCTAGTAGCTGTTGTATGTGATATACGGTGTATATTGAGGCCATTGTTTTTGTGGCAACATTATGTGTGTGTGATTGTAATATTTGTCATCAGTTTTGTTTCTGCTTTCAGTAACTCGCACACTAATGATAGGCATCAAAGTAGTTAGGTTACTCCTGGTAGTTCTGAGGTGATGGGGAATTTTGTTGCGAATTTCATCCTTTGGTGTGTCATTTATGGCCTACTAGCATGTTTGCTGTGTGTGCTAGTGCAGAAACTTGCACATTGTGAGCGGTAATTTTGCGCATTCATTCATAATTCATTGTCTGTATATCTCTCTTTTTTGTGCAAACATCCAGCAGCCAGTTGTGTGATGATTTTTAATATATTGTGAAGTGATGATGGGAGCAAATATATTGCCCAAGACATGTACTGCGCTGCCAGTAAATTTGTCGCGTGGGCATCTGTGTCACTTCATTTGTCTGTAGATTTTGCTTATAAAAAGCAGCAACAATGTTGACTTTGCAGCCTTTATGAGATGCATCGCTTCTTAGTGGCACCAGCACTGCATATTGCTGGCAAGTGCAATTTTACTCCTTGTGATCAGTGGTGTTTCATTTTAGCTTTGTTATGATTATATTTCTTTTTGTTTGTGTGTAGTTTTTCAAAGCAACTGTAATCTGCAAAGTCTTAGCTTTACTTTGCAGAACATGATGTCCCTCCAACAATTAGGCATCCGCAGTGTAACCTTGCACACCTGTGCGTATTTTGGAATACTGACTGACGACCCCGTCGTATCCTTCGGGAGTTTGTGTATATACAGCTGCAACTTGCTTAGACAGTAGTGTGTTAGGAGAACTCTATCGAAGTAGAGCATTTGCTACCATTTCACATGCCACTTCAGCGATTGTGTCGCACCACTGTGCGAACTGCAATACATGTTTTCCATTGCTTGTCCCAAGTGGCCTCTGCAGCCACAATGGTTCTCTGATGATTGCTAGGCAAATCAAGTGTGAATGAAGAGCTTAAAGGTATTGCTGTAATGGCAGCTTGCTTGATTAATAACGCCAAAGCTCATAATTTTTTCTCCCATCTTTCGTTGAGTATTTTTAAACATAATAGTGTGATTTAGCCTGAAGTATACTGCGTTGCGAGAGAAACAGACAGGTAGAGCAGCATTGCTGGAGATGTGACACACTCGTTCAACCACAGCACGTTGTAAACATCCTTGTGCTACTACGTATGTGAAAACAAAGAGCAGATGAGTAGTTGCTTGTTGTGGTGAGGATTTGGTTGGAACTCATTGCCTCGAGACGATTCTAGAGATACTGTCACTGTCTGTGTATCCCGTATTGTGTTGTACTGTTGGCTGATACTCTCCAACGAGTGCTTTTTTTTAATCTGCAGCCTTGTCCGACTACCTTCTTGTCTCTTGGGAGTGTCTTGATTTTGGGCTGCATGTGAAGTGGTGCTGCATTGCTTTGTTACTAGAGTAGACTCTGCTGTGTACAATGTGTTTTGTATAATGCACAAACTTTTTTTTTTTTTCTTGTGGGGCTCCTTTACCGATATTGGCGCTAGTCATTGCTCTTTCTGACAGGCCCTAAGTAGAAAAAAAGTCATGCTGATAAACTAGCTGCCCTCTTGGCTGATTAACAATGCATGGTATTTCTCTTGGGGTGCATTCTTGAAGCTTGAAACGAGTACCACAGTTGTTTTTCCAGAACATGAAAATAAATGTTTATTTAAATTATTTTGTGTCTGTTGTCAGAATCTGGAAAGCAGAGAAAAAAAAAAAGGACACAGTTAGTTGTTGCTAGTGGTGCCTGCTGCCAGATGGTAACCACATGTAGTCATTTTTTTTTTTTTTTGCCAATATAAGAAGGCTAGGCAATGGCATAAGCACATCATGGCTTTACATTTGCAGCCTCGACGGCTGCCATGAGTAGTGATGAATGTACAATCAACGAAATTGAAATGTGAACAAGTTAGAGAAAAATGGAATAGTATATCCGAATTTTCACATTCCGTTCACATTGGTACATTCACATGTCAGTGCAGCTCTTTTTACAAACAAGCAAAATTTATTTCGCAATTCATTTCAAATTGATACTACATTCATGTAGTATCAGTGCAGTCCCTTTGCAGCGATGTTGAAAATTTTGATTTCTTTAACCGCAATTGTACCTGGCCTAAGTTTATGCACCTTCAGTATAAAATGCAGAAGACTGAGCCTATCGTTAGGCCGGTTGTCAAGGAAGTGACTGACCACTGTATGCTGAAGTAGTGCTTAATCTTTGGTTCTGTTGCATGAGAGTAAACAGTCAGTGAAAAAGCAAACCTGGCACATTCACCTATGCAATACCGTAAGTACGAATACATGATTTCCCTGCCATTTTTTTTTAGCTCTTTCAGCTGCCGCAATTATACAATTGCTCATACAACAAGGGGCCCTTACACTTTGCATGAAGCTTGAAATGTGTGAAAAATTTATTTGAATTTTTTGGCTGATGCCAGATCTGGACATTTGAGTCTTCATGGTAAGCATTGCATACACAGGGAATGTGCATGGACTGCTGCAGCTGCTACTATTGGGTTCATATCAACTCGTTACTGAACACATGTTACCAGAATAAAGGTTTGTTATACAAGAAGTGTGTGTAGCAATGAAAGCTTGACAGAGGGAGGGATAAATTATTATATGAATGGGTATGGTCATGCTATTATGAGAAATTCATTGGCATGCTGTAATGCAGCAGGCACTGCTTTTGTTTTGTGTGTAGTCTGTGTTGAGTCGCAACCGGGTAAACTTAAGAAAGTTTGTGCAATGCTATTATGTGGCTGCCAGAGTGTATACTTGGTTGTTACTGGCACATCTTGCCCAGTTAAGTTGTATGTTGCTCAAACGCTCAAAGAGGTATGTGGTAACTTAGGCCTTGTTTCTTTTTTATATTGCCATAGCAACTGAAGTTGACCAGTTGCATGATCAGGAAGTGAATATTTACACTGGTACTGTGGTTACTGTTCTTCCTGCAAGCCTATCATCATTGTCCTTTAGGTGAACCTGTATACACATTTAATAAAATAGTTATATCACTCGGAGAATTAACTTGCATCACAACATGTTAACATATGACGGCGGATTTATAACAAACGAAGACAGACCTTTCTCTGGGCTGCTGAATGTGTCCACGCATTAGCTGCTAACAGCGACACACAACCTTCCAGCATTTTGTATGAAGGTTATAAAATGTGACCTTTATCTTTTGAAAAGACTCCCTGCACTTAGATAAGTGCACTTATATTTGGCATTTTGTATTTACATGGGAGAACAACTTTCTAGCACCACATGAAAGTGATAAATCCACTGCTGTAAGTGGATCTTCAACTAAGGAGTTTTACAACTTGATTGTACCACTTGCATTGTACATGTGTATTTAGTAATGAAAATGCTTTGAAAATGGGTAGTAATACCAGTTTGAAACCAAAGTGTGTCTGTCTGGCATCAGTGGCGCTGTGCACTGATGACACAATAAGTTGGTTTTCATCGGTGATTTGGTTGAGCGCTTACTCTAGTATTAGGTTAATTCAACAAACGGAAGTGATGCTCAATGCTGAAGATGTACTAGTTCTAGTGTGAATTACGTGGCCATTAACAACCTACTTAACGCTGTTGGCTGTCAGTTCCTGTGTTGATATGTTTTGCAATTGTGCAAAGCTTTTTCCTTTACTTTGCCAATGGCATAACTGTGTCTGAACAGGCCAGTTAATGCAGGAACACTTACTTGGATCAAGCTTAACATGGCAAATACAACTACTGCGGTGTTGCACAAAGCTTATAAATCCGCCGTCTCTCGGTAATACTATTTACAACAGTGTACTGGAAGTGGCACAATTTCTACGTACTAGACACACTGGAAATGATACGGGAAGCGGCAACATCTACCGTTGTCATCCTGGCATCCTCCATGTAAAGTCCCCTGTAGTAAAGGTTGATCCTGTACGTTCCGTAGCCCTGAAATGGTTAAGGAAGTCATTAAGTGCGTTGTGGCCACGTTACCTGAAGCAACAAAGATTGCCGAGTCCACTTTTAACATTCCTGCTTAGAGGAATCTCTTTATTAATATTGCTATGTGCTATTCGAAGAACAGCTTTTGCAAGGATGATGCAACTTTTTCACATAATCCTGCAGGCGCCATCCACTAATTATAATGAGCTCCAGTTTGGTTAGAACAAATGAAATGAACCGCAGCAGAACTTCGTAACGACCACATTGTGCAGGTTAGTCGAGAGATGCAGATGAAGCTCTCCTGGGACATCTGAAGATAAAATAGCATGTTCCAATGCATAGGGTGGCATTTCACATTATTATATGAACTGTTTCAAAAGTCGCATAACTTGTGCGTAGGGTGTCTCGGATGTCAAAGGTAGCGTCAACTCTAATAGCGTAATGCAAAACATACTTTTACAGATTAAATTCGTGTGACAAAAATAAAGACAGTGCACCATGCCACAACATAGTCGTGCTGCTGGGTTGCGTACTATGTGTATAATGATAGCCGACCAAATCGTCGGTGTGTGATGATTGGATTGGTGCTTTAACATGTTTCTGGCAAACGACTGCGATCAGCATTATTTTCACAAATGTAAAGTTGATACTCCAAAGTTTTTTACTCGAAGGTTGCTTTTAGGGCAAGTGCAATTATAATGAACTCCTGGTTATAGCAAGCACTTCTTGAGTTGCATACGAGGCGGCTGATTGTAAGCGGGCTCAACTGGCGTAGAGTTGGTAGCTACACATCTGCAATACCCATTAATGACTTTCATTAAAAAAGTGTGGCAACTCACCGAGCATCGCATGTGTGAATTGGCAACAAAATGAGAGACATTGTAAGTAAGGTCATGTTTCTAATCATGGCGACTCCGTAATCAGTTGGCGTTTGTGCTGAAATTTCTGATCGTACGTTCACATCAAGAAGGAAAGATAAAATTCCCCCAGATCTTGATAAGAACATTTATTAAATGGCTTCATGTCTTTGAAAATGTATTATTACTTGCATCCCGCCTTGGCATGTTCCCTATCCCTTTGCTTTGAACACGCACTAAAATCGCAACAATGACTACGAGGTGTCGCTTCAAAAACTCTGTTCCGTCGTCTGGTTGAAAGTTACTGTGTACATTAGTCTGGTTTGTAGGATCGTGACATCTCGCAAGCGCAGCACGACTCTTGAGTGCAGGCATAGTCTTCTGAACAACACAAAAATTAACTTTGAGTTTATAATAAACTTTAGCTCCTGCAAAGTTAAAAGAAACAGTATTGAGTTCCAGTTCTTATAGAATGTAGTCAATGGGATGTTAAAGTACCTCGTGTTGAGTAGACACAATACGCTTCTTGTTGATTGCGTTTAATATAAGTTCAGTGGAGCTGCTATTGAGAACATTCTACCTTTAGGAAAACAAAATTGCAATTATTACTACAGAAAATTTATTTGAATGTAGATTATAAAGATTACTTAAATTAGAAAAATGTTTCTTTTCTGTTTACGTTTAACGACAGTGTTTCTTGATTCCAACAGAGCTGGTCCATGGCAACTTAAGTGAAAATTTTTGTAAAATGTTGAAACAAAATTTTTCCTTACATCGTTATGGTGCCTATTTATTTATCACACACTATGGGTCTAGAAACACATTAGCGGCACTCTTATCGAGCCTACAAATGCCTATTTCGATGTTGGCACCTATACTGGACTTTCAGGGCCTAAAAATGCCTTTTTTCGTGTCTTGCCCTAGCCCCATCTTGTTTATAATGCTGTCATGCACCCGCTGGGGAACTTGGATGAAGGCAGCTGATTAATAAGCAAAGACGTTGCCAATGTAAAGGCTGTTGTTAACAGCTTTGCAGCAGACGAGAGTATTTCTGTGAGAAGGGCTCAAACTGCTCTACGCAATAATACAACTTAAGTGTACTTATAGCATACTTCTGTGCTCATTTAACCATCATAGCCGACATCATCGAGAAACTTGAATGCTTGGCGCAACTCTGGCCTGGAATATGCGGCTCATTTTGGACGTTCAGGAAACTTAGGCTTGCCACAATCCATAATAGACCTGTTGCTAAGTGCTAGTTTCAAACATCAGTCTGTCTTGAACAAAATTATCTGGCTTTCGCTGCAGAAATAACTGCAAAGATTCTGACCGGCTAACGTTCTGCAATTCCAAAGGGCATTGGACCATAGTGAACGCAACGAAGTACAATAAGTATGTGCCGCTAATTATAGTGGATACTGAGCATCTTCCTTTTCTGCACACAAGGCTAATATACTCGGTGAAAAAAGGCACAACAAGAAACCAGATAATTTTGAGGTGGTGCTTCTTTGCCTCTGCTTTGACAATTTTTCTCGTGTCTATATAGTCCCACTAGATTTCAGATAAATCTTGTAACCTATAGACAACTTCTCTCAATCCGTTTTATTGAGAAAATGAAATCAATTTTACCAAACCTAGGTTCAGTCCTTAGAAAATCATAATTTATCCCATTGTGGCGCCTATACGTGCCTTAAATGACACGATTTATTGTCTATTAAAGTTGCCTAAAACAGCATTTTTAGTGCCTAAACGTCCGGTCTCTAGACCAATATGTTTTTGTGTAGCATGGTTATCTGTACTTGTATATTTGGTTTGTTACAACCGCATCATCAGCATTTGACTCTTAAATCTCCCCGAAAACTGGTCAAGAAAATAGTAAATGCTACTCCCTTAAGAGAGTCAACTATGTAAAATGACGGAAAAAGCTATATTATAGTGAAAATACCTAGGAAAAGGGAGGGGGGGGGTGTTGTCGCGAAGATTGGCCATACTTTTTTATGTGCATTTCATAAAAAAGTGTTTACAGTATGCGGTTCCAGACACCCTATTAAAACGAAAAAGAACATCTCTCTCTCTCTCTCTCTATATATATATATATATATCTTTCAGTAGAAGTCTGCTGCAAGTTTAAGTTCGGTGATCAATTTGTTGTTAAGACTCAAAAGAAATACTTAAGTACTAAATCTCAATTCACTATATGGAGAAAATTAAAATGCAGCTTTATTAAAACACAATAAATATTTTGTCAAGAGAGATCGCGGTGTGAAAAACCGCCGCACTGGGATTTTGGCAGCGATGTCAGGGGAATAGCCAGTGGCGTACCGACTGGGGGGGTTCGGGGGTTGCAACCCCCCCCCCCCCCCCCCACGCGTCCAGTCCCACCAGTCCAACGTCTACCTTCAGTGCTCTGTTCACATTGTCATTACAATTCAGGAGGTGGCTTGAGGTCGAATTTTCCTGAGTAACAAAAACACTCTATATCATTGTCTTGTATTTATTCAATCACTCTTAAGTTACGTTGAGTAAAATGCTTAAGAAATAAACCTAGTCAACATCCTTGGTGTCCTTATTATTATAATTATTAGGCCTTTTATTTGCTGTTGGATTCATCTGGCTAAAGCAAGAAAATTGCATTTTATGCCCAAAGTGCTTCCTCCCTCCCCCCGCACCACAAAAATTCAACCCTCCCCTGGCAGAGCTCCTGGGTGTGCTACTGGGAATAGCTATGCTATACCAATTTGGGAGGTGATATACGAGCTGTTTATCAGCTTTAACAGTTCGGAGAATTCTATCTGATCTCTTGAGTTAAACACTTTCATGCTTTGTGATTTCTTTATTAGGTCATTTGTTACTTGGGAGAGCCTACTACTGGTTGCCATAGTGCCTTACCTTCCACTTCAATTGCTGCTTCTGAAATCATCTACTTATGTATCTTCATCTTCCTCTCTTAAAGCTGCATATTTGTTTGCGAGCACTGGGCTGAATTCATCTAGGTTGGCCTGTTTCTTCTTGACTAATTTTGCTCTTTCTCTCTTCAAATGGAGAGCAATCCTAGACCTCACTAACCTATCATCACTGCCATTTACCCTACCTAATACTTCTACAACCTGCACTATGCTGGGATTGGCAGAGAGTACGAAATCTTTCATTTATTGTTTCTCCATTAGGGTGTTTCCAGGTCCACTGCGCTTTCTGAAGAATGCGTTCATTATTCGGAGTCTATTCCTTTCCACGAATTCTACCAATATCTACCTTCTACATTTCTTAGAGTCGACGCTGTAGTTGCCATTTACTTGGTCCCCAGCCTGCGTTCTCCCCCACTTTTGCATTGAAGTTACCAATGACTGAGTTTGCACCTTTCTCATTTGTAATTCAACATCTTCATAAAACTTCTATTTCTTTATTATCATGACTGGAGGTTGGAACGTAGGCTTCTATGTTACCTTTAATCTTTATCTTCTATGTAGCTTTATTACGACGAGTGCTACCTTCTCATTAATGCTGTAGAATTAATCGATGTTGCCCGCTATAATCTTATGAGTTAGAAATTCTACCCCGTATTCTCTCTTATCTGGAAGACCTCCGCAACAAAGGGCATAGCCGTTAGCCAGCGTTGTATAAGCCTCACCAGTTATAACCTCCCTAAGGAAGGCTCAGGTGTGATGATCAACGGTGAATATCTCAACAACCTTCGGTTTGCAGAGGACTGTGCCCTGTTCAGCAACACTAGGGATGAGATAAATATGGCGAAAGACAGAAGTAATGTTCAATAGCCTAGCAAGGGAACAAAAATTCATGATCGCCAGTCAGGCTCTGTGCTGGATCACGTTACTAGGTAAGTTATTCACAGGGGACCCTGATCACGAGAAGGAAATTTACAGAATAAATGTAGGTTGGAGTGCATACGGCAGGCACTGCCAAATCCCTGACTGGGAGCTTACCGCTGTTGAAAAGAAAAGCGTACAATCATTGCATTCTACTGGTGCTAACATATGGGGCAGAAACTTGGAGGTTAACAAAGAAGCTGGAGAACAAGTTAAGGACCGCACAAAGAGTGATGGAACGAAAAATCTTAGGACTAACGTTAAAGACAGGAAGAGAGCGGTGTGGATCAGCGAACAAACGGGGATAGCCGATATTCTAGTTGACATTAAGAAAAAAAAAAAAAAAAATTGAGCTGCGCAGGCCATGTAAAAATGCGTAGCGCAGATAACCGGTGGACCATTAGAGTTCCAGAATGGGTGCCAAGGGAAGGGGCGCGCAGTCAGGGGCGGCAGAAAATTAGGTGGATTGATGAAATTAGGAAATTTGCAGGCGCAAGTTGGAATTGGATAGCGCAGGACAGGGGAATTGGAGACCGCTGGGGTAGGCATTCAACCTGCAGTGGACGACGCTGCTGCTGCTGCTGCTGCTGCTGCTGATGATGATGATAAGAGCCGCGGAATTAGATTCACATCAGAACGCTCCGCTTCCACGCGGCGGGCCAAGACGCGAGTCGCTGGTCTGGGTGGGATCTTTCCAGAATAAGGCTGGCATATGCGCGCACCGCCACACTCTCACGCTCCAGAAAATCGATTAATGCAGCGTAAACAGCTATTCAAGAATATATTATGTCAGCCTGAACGCCACTCGCGGCTGTAGCCCAGTGGCTTTGGCGTTGTGCTGCTGAACTCGAGGTGGCAGGTTCAATCCCGTACCCGGCGGTAGCATTGCGATGGGGGTGGAATTCAAAAATGCTCGTGCACCGTGCATTGGGTGCACATTAAAGAACCCCAGGGGGTCCAAATTATTCCGGAGTCCCCCACTACGGCGGGCCTCAATAATGAGATCGCGGTTTTCGCATGTAAAACTCCAGAATTAAAAAAAAATTCAGCCTGTAGGCTGAATTTTTGATACAAGAGCATCAAAATGGTCATTGAGCGAAAAAGCCGCCGTCTGTCGTCCGGAGCAGCGAAACGGCACCTAAATTCCCATTGGCTGCGACGCCACGTCACGCGCGCGCCTCGACCGAGCAGAGCGGGCGAAAGAGAACAGCTGCTGGACGCTGGAGCGCCAGGTGTTGCGTGAGGGGAGATTGCATCGCCGCACGCCACTTCACCCTCGCTCTCGGAAGCGTGTCCGCGGAAGCTCTCGCCTGCGTTCTAACTTCGCCTCGGTAATTGCTATAAAGAAATGGATGCATAAAAAATGTCGCAGTTTCACCCCAAAGGCGAAACATAAATTGCGATAGCAAATTAGTAGAGAGCTATTGACCCTTTTCGCGGAGCAGTTTGTTTTAGAGAAACGAGATGGCGCTCACGGCGGTGCGCCATACGTCTCCTCAGCGATCGCGCACGAATACGAAACCATTACCGCTTCTACCTTGCTTCTGTGCGATCAGCTGTCGGAAATGCAACTGAGTTTTCGCTAACACACTGTGCTCCAATCATGCTAGATCGAATCATGTGGATTGAAGACGTGTGCAGTAGTTGGTTGCAAAAATAGTGACTGGCATCTTAAGGATTAGAATGAATCTGTGTGGTCAAGTTCGCGGACGGCTGCTGCAACTGTCCGAACGTGTTACCGTCTCTTCGAGATGTAAGACTTTATTCGAGGATACAGAAATTTGCTCATCCGCCAGCCTTGTATCGCTAACCTTCAAAGAAAGGGTTTGATCCCCAGACGTCGGCACGAGTGAGCATTGTTTAACCACTCGTTAAACAATGACAAAGGGAGTAGCGCCGCTTCCTGTCATAGTAAGTTTCGCGCACGTTATCTATACACATCTGTCCCAAATGGCAGGAAAACTTACGCCCAGTCTATTGCCGACGTATCAATAAGTGAATGGGCGTACACTTGAATATATGCGCACTGTATACGCACAATAAATGAAGCACTACACCTATGGCGCACGAATGGTCGAAGCTGAATGTTTCGTGACGGCCCACAAGAGTAAGCGAGTTACTAGCTGTAATACATATTTGCTACAAGGTATTGCATTGTACAAAACAGCTACGTTTCACGCCTTGTACGCAGCAAGAACAAATCTATTGGAACTGAGCACAGCCGCGAGCGATTAGGCAGAAAATAATCAGATAGTGGCCCCACCGAGGAACTTCACTGAGTCGGAAACTGACAAGCAACTACTTGAAAATATTTGCCGAATAAAGAACACAGATCAAAACACACGAATCGTTACTGAATGCATGAGGGGAATGTTTGGATAGCTTGGAATACATACTTAGCCCTGCTTTTAGAACGAGCACCATATATACGCTGCTTGCGCCGTTTGGACATAGCTTAATCAGCTCCGAAAGCGCTTTTGCATGTTATCTGAAGCTCAAAGCTTCGTGTCGTCCACCTAGTCACCGTCTACGATATTTCCGAAAACAGGTTTTCTAAGCCGCGCCGGCGTCATACACTTCCATTGTAAACAAGGAGGCAACGGAGGCAGTTGAGGCAAGCAATGGACGCGTCACCACGTGATCAAACATGGCAGCGCCCACGGGATCACCGCGAAAAGGGTCAATGCGGAGTAGGGATAGTAGTTTTATCAGCTGTATAAACTTGGACATGCGGTAGCACCAGCAACGCGCAGCTGTTGTCGACGTCGTCGGCGTTTTGCCCGCGTTCGCACCGAGCGCGCGCGGCGTTGGTGTCTGTTGCCGGTGCCTCCGGCGGCGGCTCGGAGGTTTTCGACGAGACCAGAACGGGCCATTCGTCGAGCAGCGTCGGAAGTCTTTACCACCTGCTCGCCTCGCAACATTTTATTGCGATAGCAATTATATGGACACTCCAAGCGGAATTCTGCCGTCGCCGTGAGGTTCCGTATAGAGTCCAACGGCGATGAAATCGCCGCCGCGCGCCTTATGCTGTATGTACGAGTGAAAGCGCGCGAGGGACGCGCGCTTTCACGGGAGGGAACGCACGGCGGAGAGCAAACGCGACTTCTTCCGTCGCACGAAAGGCCGTGGGGGAGGGAGGAAGGGAGGGCGGGGAGGTGACGTTTAGCTGCGGCACCAAATGCGTATTTATATAAAAAATCGCAGTTTCACCCGAAAGGCGAAGCATCAATTGCGATAGCAAATTAGTAGAGATCTATACGAAGTAAAGATAGTAGTTTTATCAGCTGTATAAACTTGGACATGCAGCAGCACCAGCAACGCGCAGCACTGTTGTCGACGCCGTCGGCGTTTTGCCCGCGTTCGCTCCGAACGCGCGCGGCGTTGTTGACTGTTGCCGGTGCCTCTGGGGGCGGCTCGGAGGTTTTCGACGAGATCAGAACGGGACACTCGTCGAGCAGCGTCGGAAGTCTTTACCACCTTCTCGCCTCGAAAATAACGTCGTGTACAAAATTCCGCTAAAGTGCGGTAATTAAGGTATACGTGGGCCAGACGGGACGCTGTCTGAACGACAGGCTCAGAGAACATCGTTGCGCATGCGAACAAGTATAGCCGTATCCAGCAATCTCGCCATGCATCGTAGAACGTGCAAATGCGCAGCTTACTTTGACAAGACGACAGTCGTCGCTAAAGAAAAAGACAAAATAACTAGGGCAACACGAGAGGCTTTAGAAATAGAAGAAGAAAAAGACAACTGCGTCAGCACGTCTTCAAGCATGCTAACAAAAGCCGAAATCACTTACGCAAAGAATGCATACACACATAGAATGCACCAATAGAATCATAACAACCAGAAACGTGAGTACGCGATCTGAGTGTTTCTGCTGTAATCATAGTTCACGCAGTCGCAACACGGCGTTGTGTGCTTTAAATATTGTATAATGATCCGACAATAAACCAGTTGGTAGTTTGTGCTCCGATGTGTCACTTCGTGTCCGCTCCATATCTAGTGTCCGCTTCGTTCCTGTGGCGTCCACTGTACTTAGCGCAAGAAAAAAAAAAGTTGTCGCAGTTTCACCTGAAAGGCGAAGCATCAATTGCGATAGCAAATTTGTAGAGAGCTATACGGAGTAATGAGAGTAGCTTTATCAGGTGTATAACCTTGGACATGGAGCAGCACCGGCAACACGCAGAACTGTTGTCGACGCCGTCGGCGTTTTGCCCGCGTTCGCACAAAATGCGTACGGCGTTGGTGACTGTTGCCGGAGCCTCTGATATAAATAGGCACTTGATGCCGCAGCTAAACGTCGCCTCCCTTCCCTCCCCCTTCCCTCCCCGCCACGGCCTTTCGCGCGTCGGAAGAAGGCGCGTTTGTTCTACATATATGGGTGATTGTAAAGGAGGAAAGAGACGCCTACTTCTGCAGCCCTTAAGGGAGCACGGCGCAGAACGCGCATTGGCGCTGAGCCGTGCTCCCTCAAGGGCTGCAGAAGATAGTGCCAACCTTTCCCTTTCCCTCAAGAACCACTTATCATCAGAACGCGCGTTTTTTCTTCGCCGTGCGTTCACTCCCCGTGAAAGCGCGCGTCCCTCGCGCCCTTTCACTCGCACATAGAGCGTTCGGCGCTGAGCCGTGCTCCCTCAAGGGCTGCAGAAGATAGCGCCAACCTTTCCCTTTCCCTCACGAACCACTTATCTTATCGGTGACGATTTCATCTCCACTGAGGTCATACGGAACCTCACGGCGACGGCGACGCCGACGGCAGAAATCTGCTTTGGAGTGTCCATATAATTGCTATCGCAATAAAATGAATGCGCACCAACTAGCCCAATTCATAGCTTTTCTAGTGGGTGTTACAATTACCGAGTCTGTGATATTAAGAGATCCTATTAGTGAGTCGTTTTGTTCGTGGCAGGAAAAGGACGGCGCAAGCATCGACAGGCCTCGTGTATACAGTCGAACCCGGATATCTCGAAGTCACACATGACGAATTGTTATAAGAAAATGGAACAGCTGTAAAATCCCCTTGACAATTTTCGTATAAAATGTTTATTTTTTATATCGCATTACCTATATACCCAACTTTCTTGTGATTCCTCCAGATTTGATGTATCCGGGTTCGACCGTATTAACATATTTAGACATTAAAAGCACGGGCGGCTAGCACTTTTCTGAAAACTTTCGGTAACGCAACAACAGACAACGCTGGGCGCCAAGTCAAAAGCCAGTGAGCACCGTTACGGCGTCGCGTGGTATAGTATAACGAAAGGCGAGAACCGCAGGGATAGCGCCTACACGGAAAAAGTCTTCACTCAGTGGTATACAGGTTACATCTTAGAAGGAGACGTCGAAAAATCAGGCACGAAATGCTTCCGAAAGCAGCACCACATGCAAATTTCACGTCAACGACAACGAAAAACGCATATAAAGCTTGGACCAGCTCATTTCCTGCTTAAATTTTGACTATAATAATGAAATGTGAGTAACGTAAAATTAGTCGATGATCTTTTGTGGAACTACAGAATTTTCAGGCTCTAACCGATAGCTGTAATCAGTTGCGTTTGCCAACGTCACTGCTATTTAAAGCACTTTCTTTAACGTTTACGAGTAGTATTCACAACAGCTGGTCGCCGAGAAATAGAGATAATTTCAGTCCTTTGCTATCAAGCTGCAGTAGACATACCTCCACATCCCCACTATGACCTTTATTTACGACGAGGAACGTTGTAACCCACTCGGCATACAGCATAGTGCTGCAAAATGATCCTCCGTACGGTATCTTCCTAGCAAACTTCCTGTAGTTGAAAGCAGAAAATTGTCCTAGTCCAAGAACCGAATCCAGACTACAGCCCGACTCTCGTCTCGAGGCGGTGCTCTGGGGAGGAGACAGTTGCGGTTTTGTATTATCTCCCACTGTAGCGCTAACAAAACTTTTTATTGTAGTAACCCATATTTCGCTTCATTTAACGCGATAGTTCACGTATTCCGCGACAGAGTATGTGTAGGCTCTGCGTGGGAACAAGCAGACTGAACATATACTCCAAACAACGAGTGGACTTTTCTGACGGAGTACCGTATTTGTTCGATTCTAACGCGCACCCGATTTTTCATGGCCAGTAATGAAAAATGCGCTTCCCTCGATAGGAGTTCGCAGCTCCTACAGCGTCAGTGGCGTCTGGATTGGATTCGATTGGATGACAGCAATTTTTAGCGACCATAACGAAGTTCGGCGAGTGTGAAAAGGCACGGCCTGATATGCCTTAAATTCTTCTGAGGTCGCTGGAGCTGCTATCCAGACACCAAGCTATAGGTGCTATACATAAAAGAGCAGTCCCCCCCCCCCCCCCTTTTTTTTTTTTCTTAATAAATATAGGAGCTCGCATTACCGATTATATATATATCAAAGAAAGCGCGATATCGATCGGGGACCCATGTTTGTTAATCACAACCATATAAAGTTGATAATAAAGCCAATTAAGGCTTCATTATCTCTTCGGTTAATTCAGGCATATATATACATACACACAATATATATATATATATATATATATATATATATATATATATATATATATATATATATATGGAGTTGCACGCGCTCTCCGTGTTCTTGAGAGAGCTCGGAAGAAGTGGTATATACGATGTGTAACGCAACTTACCATCAGTAGGGCAAGAGAGAGGTACAGCGTACAGTTTAGCGTTTCTTCGTACCCCTGGAGAGAGAAGATTGTGCGATGTTCGGAAACGCAATACGCTAGCGATACCAAAAGCCAAGAAATGGACGAAAAGAAGCTGTAAAGAGCACTTACAACACTTGCGAGGCCTTCATTGCTGAAGATGTGATCCTGAAAGTTGGTTGTAATATTGGTATAGCGCTAGCGACCCTTCCAAAATCATTTCTATAAAGTGTACTGCTATAGTGCATATCTAGAATTCCATTAGCGATATTTTGAGTCTCGCAGATGATAACTGCAGAACACCGACCGGGAAAATTGGCGGCGCGAAATACCGCACATGGCTGAGGTCGATGTTGCTTTCAAATAAAGTGCTGTATATATATATATATATATATATAGTGGGAGCGTTTATAGGGTGCTAAACATTCCATGTTTTACGTGGGAGTGTTTCGAATTAAGAGACGCTGCGAATGTATATTTAAAGATGGCGCGTGCTACTATCTCCTTAGCTTAATGTGATAACTGCGAGTAGCAGACAACGCTGATGCGTGCTTTTCAATGTGCTTAATCCGTCATTATTATTAACGCCTAATTTTACACTATTTGTGTGGGATATATTGCTGTTACTCCAGTAATTTTAGAATGCGACGTAGTAACAATTCACGTAGAATGGGTCGCATTGTTCACTGCTACTAATTATCAACGAAGTGCATGCATATGCTGTACCACACTAAGCGGGAAGTAAATTTTCTGCCTCGAGCGTTATATACAGTGCATTCATTTTGTACTCACTATCAGCTGGCGGAGTTGTTGGTAGACGAGAGGGAAGAATGTTGCGCCGTGCACGATGTCGAAGATGGCACCGGTACCTTTCCAGACAACGTTCACGATTATGAGAGCCTTCATGCTCTGTGAAATATGAATGAACGCACATTATTTGTACGTACGCCGCTGCAAAATAATCGCACACTTTTCCCGCTAGCTGCGTTGTATCACATGCAAAAAGTTATAAATGAAATGCGCGAACGGAATTCAGTTTCGTGTACCGATATGTGTGTTTTAGGCTCCAGAGAAAGCTACCGACCATGTCAGCGAACGATTTAGCTATAGAACTGGCAGAAAGGCTTGTCCATTGTCCGCAGTGTGCACCGCTACTCCTCCCGCTGAACCAAAGGCCTAGCCATGGGGGGATACCGGGCGCGTACGGCCCAGTGAAAAAATTTCGTCCATAGGACATCTGAATCTTGTCCCTGTGTCCATGCACCATTTCTGTGACAAATAGGACATCCGCCGGACGTCCAGTTTCGGATATCCCATTACGGATCTTCCAAGGATATCGCACATGGACCTGTTTCGGATATCCTAAAATGGACGTTCCAAGGTTATCTCACAGGAACCGTTTTTGACATACACGGCGAATATTTGTCCTCCAATTGAGGCTTTAAATTGTCTTTGAGTTTCCTCGTAACATAATTATGTTGTTTTTTTTCTCGCATGTTCGAATTACAATACGAAGCTATCATGCCTGCAGCTCGTGTGTTCGTCGCACTTTACGAATTTTTTGACGCAATTTACTTTTAAAACTTCAATTAGTTCCTTAAGTCACTTGCGCTTAGCGGAAGGTGTAGAAGAATGAGAAAATATGCTGCGCTTCCGCACAAGTGCGTACACGCGTAACGCATGCACACAATATATCTGTTCTTGATGCGTGGGCGCTCTGCCCGTTGCATCTGTCACGTACAGCGTGTGCTGCGACCGTAATATACATTATGGCAAACACTGTGCAATAGGCCCTGGCATATGTCCGTGAAATGTACGCAGCTTGTCTCCATGATGTCCCTCGCGGACAAGCAAGAGATGTCCGCAGGATCGACACAGAAAGTGCGGCCAAACGGTCATGTTAGGTACGTCTGCAGGACGCATTTGACACATCCCTGTAGGATATCCATGTCCTGGCAGTGGATGTCCGTAGATGACCATAGGACGCTATTGTTATCACTGGTGTACTATGTACAGAGCTGAAGAGGAGGCGGTGCACATTGAGGCACCCTAGCACGTACACCACCCTTCCCCGAAATTTCTGTGTATCAGGAGTACCTGGTATAAAACGTCGTGCAAGAACACCCGACTGCCGCACCCCCAGTTTCCGGCCAAGTGTGTGACCACCCGCTTAAAAAAAAAAAAAAAAAAAAAAAAAAAAAAAAAAAAAAAAACTTGGCTACGTCATTGCGCTGGACGGAGCATCGCGGAAGGATCAGCAGTGGGCAAGCTTTCTTCTTTTCCTGTGGTACGGATGTCGGTTCTCGTTTCCGATTGGCTGAAGGTATCCGCTGCTATCGCGGCGCTGTACAGAGTTGCTGAGACTGGGTACAGTGAAATCCACTTACAAAACGCCAGCAAGAAGTAGTATCATTAAAAGTTAAATTATCGTGCTCGAGGCTGGATGGTGTGCAAGGGTTGTGGTATATATATACAGCGGTGTTAAGATTAATAGAATGTCGCCGTTATGCATACAGATGAGCTGCAGAGCGTGACGTCGCGGAAATTCGTCCGCGCTTCCCTCTTTCTTTCAGATTGGCGGAAGAGATTTGAGACAAATTCTATTGGCGAAAGAAAACTTTAACACTTCAGGGCAAGTCTTCAAAAATTATTTGGCGAGTATTATTGTGTGACACAGTCACATGACTTTATTAATCAAGTTTTGTAAAGTTCACTCCTGTCGCATATGCATGTTCGGGGGGTTTCTTTCTCTTTATTTCATTAGTTTTCATGTTTACTTGAACTGCTTTGTCTTCTTTGTTTCTTTATTCCTCTTATTGTTGGTTTTTTGCTTTCTTATATCTACAGTTTTTATATAATTTTCATTTTTCACTTTATTGATCCGGACCCGTAGCATGCCAGGCATATGGCTAGGCTAATTTATCCAGCGTTCATTCGTGCCTCTTTGGCTTTGTTTGCAAACATACGGCTTGTCTGTAATGTAAGGTCTAACAACAAATCGCCTATAGGCTACTCGGCGAGACAGCGCCGTTTAAGTGTTAGCGCTTTTAACAAGTGTGTATTATTTGATTCCGCGGACAAATTTACACTGCGTTCGACCTTCGGCCAGCTGGTCGCCAGAAATGAACGGGCTCGTGACGCGAATGACGAGAATGCGCTGCAAGGATCACTGTTGTCGTCGAACAGAGAGACCATTCCCAATAACACCATATGACGACTTGCTTGCAATGAGGGAAACACGCATAAATAAGCAGATCGCGAGGAGTACAGTCAGTAAAAGGCGACGATTCCAACACGACGCACGTGCTTTGCCGTTGTTCGATTGGCCTGCTATATAGATAGAATGATTTTGAGCTTACAATCTTTTCCGAGCGCGTTGGTAATATAGCTCGCCGATACGAAGTACGCGTGGAGTGTGTTTAGAGGTATCGAGTTGGGTTTTAAGATGAAAAGCGGCATTCTAGTACATGGCACTTACGAAGTACACGCCGATGAGGAGGCCCAGGTCAGTCACTACACCAGCGAGGAAGCGGACCACGAGGGTGATCACGTACAGGAGGAGCGCTGTATAAGAGAGGTTGCTTCAGTACTTCGGTTCATATCCTTTTCATTATGCGGTATGCTTTTATTTTTGTTCTCTCAGGTCACTGCAACTCACCGTAAAAGCTACAGATTGTAATTTTGACACAACGAGAGGAAATCAGGTAAGGCTGACCTTATACATTCAGCGAGTATATGTAAATTAAGAAAAAAGATTATGCGAATTCTTCATTATAATAACAGTGCAAATTGGACAACGCTTTGAACGCTTAGCGTCGATACGTGGACACAACACCGAGCTGCCTTGCAGGGCGCACGCGGTACGCACGATGATGGCGATGCCCAACTCCTGCTTTCTCTTACGTATATGCCCCGGTGCGGTGGCTCATTGCCTACAACAGTGTGCTGCTGAGATAGGTCACGAGTTCGATTCCTAGCGGCGGCGGCGGCGGCCGCATTCCGATGGACGCGGAATGTGCAGTATACGAGAGAGCGCTCGTCCGACAAACTTACGCAACCTCAGAGGACGAAAATCAACCCGTGTCCATCCCTTACAGCGCGTCTCATGGCCCAGGCTTTGAAACGTTAAATAACGTCGTTCAGTGAAATCAACTGCGCATCCTGTACTTTCTGCTCAATATTGTTTTACTTACGCTGCTGTTCGATGTCGAATTCCAGGAGCACCTTGTCTTTCAGCGTGAAGAACAGGAGGATGGAATTTATCAGCTGGAAGAGGACGCGCGTGAGTTTGTGTAGTTAGGGCTAACCACAAAGTTTGGGCTAACCGCGAGGTTCGGCATGAACGCTCTGCTGCTCGCAGCGCCTCTGTTCGTTTCTGACACTCATTACTTACCAGGCATTGGAGAGAAAAGATGGCGATGCTCAGCTTTGTCTGGAGCTTCAGCCAGGCGATCCCGGATCGAAACATTATTGCGAGCACTGCTTGCTGTTTTGTCTCTCTGACCGCAGCTGGAAAGATGGGTGCGCGCCGACAGCACACGGGTGGGTTCTTCTTCTTTCTCTTCAGATGAGTTCAGAAGCACGTCTTCAATATAGGCAATGGCTACGGCTCAATGAGGGACTATCCACTAGACTTTTGCGCATTGATTAGTTGGTTGATTATTCGGTTGTCTCGTTCACTGATGAAATAAATGCTTTAGGAAGCAAGGAATCGATCTTGAGAAAGTCGAAGAGGGGAAAGAGTTTCAGCCTGTGTCTTGGGAGCGTAAAGTGTGCTGCAAGGAGCAGGATCTGCACTTGGGACAGGAGCCTTGATTCCCTGTCGAAATCTGGGAAATCAGGGCTTTTAAACTGTGCTTGTACGCAAAACTTAATAACCACAGCGGTTATAACTTACAGACGGGTCTTGCAACACCTCTCGGCGACGGGGCTGTTTTGCTGCTCCAGCTTTCTTTCTGACACGAAGGACTTGAAAGCACATTAGGACACAGTTATTTTCAGGCCCCTTGAAGGTTCGTGCGCGTCTATCTCGTTCACCCGCGGACACGAAAACGGCGACATGGTGCACATCTAGATGTGATTTGCTTGCGCCTAATGAAAGAAAAAAAAAAGCAAAGAAAAACAAAAGAAAAAGGAAGGTTGGTCTGATGCCGTCAGAATGACGAGAGCGCGTTTTACAATCGCTTTATTTGCGGTCCGCTTTACTGCTGCCTCCTCAGCAAACTGATATATATGTCGCAATCTCGTAAGGGCACTGCGCACCGCCATATCAACTTTCACAGCAGAGAACCGGTCTGCCACTTGCTGACATGGCTTTGCGCTGGCTTTTTAGACAACCGCGCTTGCGCAACCTGGAACCAGAGCAATCACTGGCGAGGAAATCTCGATGGACGGTCGCCTAGCTTCGCCGCTGACACTATTTGGAAACTGCGTGCGATGTCCGAGTAGTCCCTTTCGTCTCGACATACTTCGCTTCTTTCTTGTCTGTACACGATCTCCGGTGAATGCTATAACTGCTCCCGCCGGTTTGAGCGAAAATGCTGGAACTCTACTTTGCCTTTGTTTTTATTTATTTTTCTTCCTACTGGTGCTTTTAGTGTATATAGGCCCGGTTTCAATTACGGTGCCTCGTTCGACTCGCAGCAGCATCCGTGACCGGGGAAGAAACAAGAACGATGGAAAGTAGACAAGAGCAAATGGGCGTCTGCAGCTCGCCCGCACAAAGGTGGCTCTATTCTTTTGAAGTATACCCAGACGTCTGAAAGCGTTCTTTTCATTGAACGCTCAATCTAGAGCGAACAAATGAGAAACCCTACTCTGTGCTCTCTGCTCACAAAGTGTATGGCGCTTAACAATACGCTATATTTATACTGTTTCTGCGAGTGAGCCTATCCACAGTTGACTAAGCGATCTACTTGCAAGGTCGCTTACCTCCGCTTCTCTTGTGCAACGCGAGGCTGGTCCTGTTCTCCCGCAAGCTGCCCTGTCTCAACTGGTTTCATCAATTTTTCATTTCGCACTGTTAGACTTCTCTGTCTGCCTGTATACAGCATGTTCTTTCGCTTACTTCTCTCAGTCCTCTGACTATGCAAGTGGCGTTCGTGCACTTGTAAAGGTCCTGTTCAAAAAATTCAAAAGAGGTTCTCGATGAAGCAAGGCTTTTTAGAATATTAGGGCAGCGAAACGTGACCGAAAAACGACGGATGAGGCGACGTTCATATAAATTACGAATAGACAAAGCGCGCAAACATTTGATCACAGAACACCTACAAACAACTCTACCTTCCGCAGTAGTAGTAGTAGTAGTAGTAAATACTTTATTTAGGTCCTGAGAAGCTAGGCAATGGGGGCCTACTAGCCGTTGGCTTGTCCCATGTCGGAACAGAAAGGCCGTGCCTCTCCGCTCGTTCACGGGCCCTCTGGACAGCCAGGAGTTGGACGTCTTGTCTGGGATCTGTGATAGCCTTGGTCCAGTCTTCTTCGTGGTTAAAATCCTGTAACTCAGGGCACTGCCAGAGCATGTGATTTAATGAGCGAAATTCAGTGCAACAGAAATAAGAGTAGTGGTGGCGTCCTAAACTAAAATATGCGACCCGGGGATGGCGCTGTTAAAAATGAAAACTAATATCATCATTATTACATATGGACAATATGGCCGCCGGGTTGGCTGATGGTAGCGCTGCTCGCTCGCTGGTTTTGGGCGTGTTGTTACCGCTGTTTGGGGTGGTATTGGCGAGTACGGCACTCAAACATCAGTACAGAATTTTTTGTTATGTCGCCAGGTTGCAGAAAGGCCTCATCTGCAAAAAAAAAAAAAAAATCTAAAAGGTAAACATACATTGTTTATTGTTAGCGGTGTATGAAGCAGTAATATGTAAGCCCACAATTTTGCGTACAGGTTACGTACAGGACTTCATGCTGTTAGTCACTTAGTTTGCTATATACAGAAACACAGATGACCACCTATTTAATGATATCGCAAGCGGAAACCGAGCAAATATTTCTCTTCGTGTTCTACGTGCCGTCTAAACAGCGAGAAAGAAACTTCTGACGACGATATTTATGCTGGGCTACCCTCGTGCTGTAGTTACATACAGTGCTGCTTGATGTGTTTCACGCTATATTCTGTCTGCGTTCGACGATTTCAGCTTGACATAAAAAAAAGAAAACAAAACACCAAAAGTGCTCGGTAAATATGTATTGTAAGCAAGATAATCTTGAGGTACCATGCCCCATTCTTAAAATAACACATTGGCGATTGAGAGGTACTTAGTGTAGAAAAAAAAAATAAGACGGTATGCAAAATATTTCACGAGTTTCTTGATATCTTGATATCTGAATCTTAATATTTCTGCAGCACATTTATTGTTCAGCTGCAGCAGTAAAGGCTTTGACACAATTGTGGAGTACTACATAGGACAACAAGGAAGGTGATGGAGACAACAGTGCTTTCAAGTAATTCTACATACATTGTGTGAATAGAATAAGGATAATAAATAAATGTATAAGCAAGCCCAATGCTCGCAGATCCTTGGAAAATGCTATTTACGGTGTCATGTTGAAAGAAAAACAATAACTCGTTTCATGTATTCAAACAACGCAAATAGGCTGCAAGGAGATGAACACTTCAAGTGGGTAACAGTTGGTGAACAAGGGAAGCCTCAGCCTAGAGCCAAAGTTTCAATAAGCAAACATATTTGTGAGAGTCGTGACGGTAAGAAGTTCTCACGCTGAGGCTTCCCTTGCTCGTCCACTGTTAATTGGGTGAATGTTAAGCCAAACTTATTATTCTCCGAGTATATTTCGAAATCTCTATAGGAACACGCTGTGTTCAGGTTTGTCATCTGCTGTTTGAACAGAAGCAAAACTTAAGTTATTTGTCACGTTTGTAAGATGTGAAGTAGGCCAGTTGCGTGGAGTTTGCATTTTCCAGCAACTGTATCTTAATGTGCAAGGCTAGCCTACGTATTGAATTCGTGTTAGCAGTTCATCAAGCATGTAAGAGCGACTGAGAAATATTCGGTCACTGCTAGGGGTCATTGCCTTAAAATTGCTTCGAGCACTTTTGATAGCTTTAACATTTAGCGCATTTTTTTTATTTAACGAGTTATTGTGGCGAGGAAGCATGTTACATTTGGTGACATTGCCCACCAAACTGATTTGCAAAGAGCAAGAGATAGAGCTTATGCATTAGCAAGCAGGAACGCGCCACCTTGTTTCTGTTCTTGTTGTCACAGTTGTAATGAATAGAAAAAACAAGAAGTCGGGACTCGACACGCTATTTCTCGGTTTGCCATGAAAAGGCCTTAAAAGCAGGAGAGCTTGAATGTCAAATTTCAGCGTTCCTATTCTGCATGATATGGAACCGTAGACCATTGCTGCTTCCCTCTACAGGGCTTGCATCCCTCCTCCAAGTACTCTTGCAGACAGTTCATGGTGAGGTACGGGGCTCAAGGGGACCTCTTTTCAATATGGTGACCATTGAGCTTCTTGCAGCTTGGTGCGGGTAACTTGCAGACCGATAGTCTCTCTTTTTTACAGGCTCCTGAAAAGAGAAATGGTGAACATGTAAGGGAAAAATAGTCAATCAACAATCGGTCCAATAAATGAACAAATCATAGTTCTGAGTGAAACATACCTACAGTTCAGAAACATACCCTGTGATGACCATGACTCTTGAAGTTACTTCCAGTGGTGACCAAGGAAGTTTCTTTTCTTAACCTCTTTGGTGGTGACACATTCCATGTTGACTCGAGGTACGTAGAGAGACAATAGCGTCCAAAAACGTGAACAAATATGAGCGCTAGACAAGGGTAAAACGGACGCCGACCAAAAACATAAAAAAAAAACCGAGACGTTTCGGCTCCCGGGGCCTTGTTCATTGTGAACAAGGTCCCCCGCATGGGAGTCGAAACGTCTTGTTGTAACAGCGAAGCTGTTTAAGCCAGCTGTAATTGGTGGTGCGCAGCAAGCGACTACTAAGAAAGAAAATAAAATAAACTTTATTGCCGAGGCGGGATTCGAACCCGCGTACCTCCTGTCCTAAGGCGAGCGTCGTAACCAGCCACGCTTGCAGAGTGTGCATTCATGCGAACCATATGATTGCGTTCGAGAGTCGTCGTCTTTGTGCACAGCTGGCGCGTTCGTACGCTCGTGCTCTGCGAGGTGAAGAGGTTTTGCGCGCTATGACTGACTGACTGACTGACTGACTGACTGACTGACTGACTGACTGACTTTGAGAGCGAGAGACGCATTCACGGAGCGGGTCTCTTGGAACGCGGTGTCGGTGTTGCATGCTGCGCTATGCAACGCGCAGTGACGGCCGTAAGTCCGAGGACAGCGTTACTAGATTACCTCGTTCTAGTAACGTTGTCCGAGGAGGCATTGGTCCGAGACGCGCGAAAAGAAATTATCATCATCATGAGCAATAAGATGAAAAGTTCGCGCGTACTTCCGGAAAATGCTGGGCTACGATCGCCCAGCTTCACTGTTTCGAGCGTTGCGCGGCCGAGTGCAAGGTTAGGCGCTTTTCTTTCTTTCTTTTTTATGTTTTTGGTCGGCGTCCGTTTTACCCTTGACTATGAGAAAACCCGATCAGACGAGTTTTCGTCGAACTCCTGATTTCAAATATGAGCAATGTCTTGGAGGCTGTGGTTGGAAGAACAAAAAACAGCCTCAATTACTATGGTGAAAGTGTGGGTCAGTTTGTGATTCACGTCTGACTAAGAGCAGAGCGCACGACAACGCTGCATGACAGGGAGACACATACACAACACAACACTCAACACCGTTGTGTGTGCATTTCTTCAGTGGTGTCCTTGTGTGTGCTGTGCTTAGTCAAGCTCGATTAGATGACAATTGTTTCTGTGTTATGCTAGTAAACAAGCCCACTCATTTTATTGCTTCTCAAATGCAATTATTTTAAATGTAGCGCTGAAAGTGATTGCCAGGCTAAACCCGCCTGCTGCTACAATTCACCACTGTCGCGCACCCCCATGGGCTGCAGGTTTAATCCCGCTTTCGTAGGTAGTCTCCAAGCGTACTACGCTGGGTTCCAGCAATGAACTTTCCCGCTAGCTGGTACCTTTTTAAGCGAAGCTTTACAGGCTGACAAGTTTCGGCGGTGGTGATGGTCTCACGTTGAAAAGTGGGCCGATCCTGGTGATAGTGCAGAAAGGGTCCAAGCTGAATGGTATGGCACATACCATTGAGAAAGAAAGAGAGAAAGAAAGAGGGAGACAGAGAGAGAGAGAGAGAGAGAGAGAGAGAGAGAGAGAAAGAAAGGAAATCACCAGCGCTTCACCTGTCGAGAAAGGGGGGGTAAGCGAAGGTTGTCGTGTGTGTACTTGACCTACTCCTTTTCCTTCCCTTTCCTACTACTTTTCGTTCCCTTTCCTTCGACTTTTGTTTCCGTTGCGTCGTACGCTTCCTTCCCTCGATGCACACATCTAATAAACGTTTATGTTTTATTACCGTGACATGTCGTGAACATTACGTTACCCTGATGAAGGTCAGATACACACACAACAAGCTTCGCTTACCCCATTTTCTCGACAGGGGAAGGGCTGGTTAATTTTTTTTAAGCAGCACGTCATGATGCGGTTGATCACTAACGATGGAATCCGCGCAGCCATTATACGAATTAACCGAAGCAGCAGATAAAATTAACCGTCTTTCGATACGTTCGCTTGGTGGCAGCGGCTATCAAAAATCGGATGCATAACGTAGCTGAGATGCTATTGCTATAGAAAGAAAACTGCTTTTGAACTAAACGACCACCCCGTTCACAATATTACCGCCGTGCAATATGAATAAGGTTTTACATTTCATTGCCATATAGGGCCAAAGCCAAACAAGCACTACAATCGCGGTGTCTGACTCCGTGCCTGTGGCGAAACGTGGGCTAGTACGACCATTCTCAATACCTTTTGTTCTATGACAGTGCGTCTTAAAAAAAAAAGAAAAACACACCCACCCACACCCACGATGTGCAACATTCTGGCCGCCCCGCACTCGCGTTGACCCAACATGGCGGCGAGTGCTGTCACCGTGAACGAAGGTACTCGTACTTAGCAATGTAAACGTTTAGGTTAGTTGGTGGGTCAACCTTAATTATGCTTACAGAGCAATTGCTTCACGTGGACTAAAATAAGAGGGCACATACAGTTTCTTCTTTCGTGCACGTGAAGCCTTACGCTGTAAGCATAATTAAGGACTGTACTCGTACTGTCGAGGCCACCGACTTTGACAACTCGCCGCCCACCCGACTCTAGAGGTCCCATATCCTGTCGTTGCAAGCTAGTGATAACCAGGCGGGTACCTTGTGCGCACCCGGCGCGTACCTCCTTTTCTTGCTATGTGAGTATTTATAGTGCTACGCCACTTATTTTTTGTTTGCAATATTTTTGTGCGTCTCTCACTGTTTTCTTTCTTTCTTTTTTTTCCCTCCTTACACTTTCGAAACTTTGGAAAGTTTTGCTGTCTCATGACGACCGAGCGTGCCGCTCGCAATGGGCTTCTCGAACGCATGGTCTTCTGCAAGACCTACTAAGGAATATGGAACCTTCGTCTCCCTTCGAGTCCTTTCGTACTTCGCAAGGTTTTTCTTTCCGCACTGCACGGCAGTGAACTGTCGGTTCCGTCGGCAGTATCCCTACGCTTCGACCACTCTCTCTCTCTCTCTCTATCTCGCTTTCTTTATCTTCCCCTTTTGATTTTCTTCTTTATTTTTAAAAAGTAGGAAGCCGATGATTCTGCCCACCGTTCGTTTCCCGTGGGGACCCAGTATAGGCCACGACCCTGTGCCACCGTCCTCGCTGCTGCTGAACAGCGGCGCAGAGGTGCAGGCAGCAAAACGAAGAAAAGAAAAGAAAGTCGGAGAAAGCGTTCCTTTGATTTGATAGCCGCGGTCGTGCCATTTATTTTCCGAGTAAATTGTGCTGCCATAAGGAGACTGGACATCGTTTCGCTCTTGCACGGTCTGACCGCGCTGAAGCAGCGAAAGGGGTTCAGCGCGGGTTCAGGAAAAGGGGAGACCGCGGCTGGGTCGTGGGAGGGGAACTGGCCGGAGGCAAGGTCTCGCCGAAGCCGAATCTACGACGAAGCCGTCTTTCTGGGTCGATCATGCAGCTTCGCAATAGTACGAGCCGGGCTTTTGGTTTCCCTTCCTTTTGGACCATCCGTCGATGACATTGAAAGATTTTGGCAGGGGTAAAGAAGCAGAAGAATGATAAATGCCAGTTACGGGGGGGGGGGGGGGGGGGGGGTCCCGTGTGTCGTTCACAGAGTATAAGAAGGCCAGCGAAGAGCGTGAAAGAAACGAGGAACTAATGGCGCTGACCCGAGGCTTGCTATGTCGTGTGAGCGATTGCGAGACGACGAGGTCACCGTGGCACCGTTTTGGGATTTAATATCGGACACCGATTGCTGACGCGCGCCCAGAGAAGTCATCAGTTTAGGAGGAGGAACGGCAATTTATTCTCGCTGTTGTTATGTATCGGCGCAGCCGTTTTGTCTCGCATTTGTTTTCAGCTTACAAACGAGGCAGTCGCAGTATGAATGTTGGTGTACAAAAAACATTTATCCCACCCTCCTCTTCTCTCGCGTGCTCTTCTTTCGTCATACGGAGCATCTCGTGGTCCTGTACGTTTGGCAACGTCTGCACTGACCTCGTCGGGATCTGGAAAACGCCACTCCGCGTTTTCACGCTGTTGGGAGCTTCGCCTTTGTTTTTTACGTTTTGTTTCGCTGCTCTCTGCTCATCGTACGAGAACGCTTGTCTTCTTCGTCCACTGTTACCCTGCACCGGTCTGCTAATCAAATTTAGCAGCGGGCGTAGCGCGTGCTACACGGACTACTTCACGTTTACCAGGTGTCCTCCAAATGAGCTGCTCTAGAGGTCGAAGTATCGAAGTGTGCAGCTGCTTATTTTACATTAATAACGGTTATCGGGACTTTGCGGCTGCATTAGTGGCATGACCGTAAGTCATTCACCTAGTTGGAGGTCGTCGCTGTGGGCCATAGCCGTATTCACACGAAGAGCTGGCTTATCCCCAGGACCAATCGCATGTCGCCGTGACGAGAACGTCTTTCTGCTTTTTCTGACGGGCCACACGTTAACCTCTATGGTTTTGCCGCGAAGTTAGTGTATAGATGGCACACCGGCAACTTCGTGGTGCCAGGGGTATATATAGACGCCGCCAAGTCAGTGTGATAAAACTAACATACCTCCTGGCTCTGCGGCACCCATGTGAACAGTGGAGCTACGGCGCGGCTCCTTTTTGTCGTGTGTACTTGACGTGCGTCTGCGAACAATAAACAGCTGAGAGTTTGCGCAGTTGTTCGTCCTTGTCCCTCTTGTTGTCTTGCGGCGATCAGCGCAGTTAACAGAAAGATGAGCTACGGAGGGAGTTAAGGTCGCTGCTTACGTCACACGTCTATACGACTGCGGAAGAGATCTCCTTGGTGTGAATACCGCTTAGTAATCATCATCATCATCATCATCATCATCATCATCATCATAATCATCATCATATTCTCATCACGACAATAAACAAAATACATTTATACGTTTTGATGAAAAGGAGGCACATCAATATATTCCAAATCTGGGACCGTCTGAAAAGTGACCAAGCAACTGCGCTGCCAGTATAGCGAGCGGTTAAAACAGTCTTAGAATTCTTAAATGAAGTAAACACCCTGAAAATAATTTGGCTAGGTAATCTTTAGCATGTGATTAACAGCCCTTGTATTCAATGGCTCTCTTCAAGCCCTAGTATCACTGTTATATTTGTTACATCATGCGTTTTAACGAAACCCAATTGCCGTAGCCCACATCACTAACTAGTTAGTGTCATCATTTTACCACTCGCATTGCGTGACGAAAAATTTCATTTTCCATTCTATTCCCCATTTGTAGTTGGATAAGCTGTTATTATAGGGATCGTTCATTTGGCGTGACAGACGTGCAAGTAAAGGTGAAAAATGAACTCGTTCAAAACAACGGGGCCCGAATTTACAAAAACTACTTACGCTAGAATTTTTCAGAAGAAAGAATTTTATCCAATCCGGATGCCAGACATATGATTAGAGTAGTAGTAGTAGTAGAAAACTTTATTTTATGTTTTAAGAACGAAGTCCCAGAGGGTGGAGCCCTCAGTCCAGGGCCCCATTTGCTGCTGCTATCCGGCTGGCCCGGTCGATCAGGCATCGCTGGTCGTCGAAGGCTGTGCTGGAAAGAGCGGCTTCCCACTGGGATGGGGAGGGGTTGGGTATTCTAGATAAGCCGGGTGGTTTGGAGCATTCCCACGTAGAATGGTAGAGGTTTGGGTGACCACCACAGAAAGGACATTTGTCGGGGTACTGGCTAGGGTAAAAAGTGTGGCGGAGAGCAAGGCTGGGGAACGTATTAGTTTGGAGCTGACGCCAAGCGGCTGCATCTGCACGGTTTAGCTTCACGTGTGGTGGGGGGAATATTCTACGGGATAGTCTGTGGTGTTGTAGTATATGCGTGTATGTAAGCGGTATCGTTTCCACCTTGTCTGGGTTGGACTGGTCTTCCACCGGTGCCTGGAGGGTTAGGCCTCGGGCTGCCGCATGAACGCGCTCATTGCCAGGGAGAGACGCATGCCCAGGTGTCCAGACTAGGTGAACTAGTGGAATGTTTTGCTTCTTGTGTAGAATTTTATGAGCGATCGGTGAAATCCGTCCTTGTGCGTAGTTTCGACATGCTTGCTGCGAATCTGTAAGAATATGTATGATCTTATCTGGGGGTTGAGCGCTGATGGCGAGGGCTATGGCACATTCTTCGGCTTCCGTGCAGTTGTCAGTGCGTATTGTGGCTGATAATAGTGCTTCGCCCCTCCAGTCGGCCACCGCTACCACTTTGGCTGTAATGTCAGGGTAGCACGCGGCGTCTGTATAGAAGGTGTCGAGGTCGTTGCAGTATGCTCGGTGCAGTGCCATTGCACGCGCAGTGCGCCTGCCTTTATGGTGTTCGGGGTGCATATTCCGAGGTATGGGGGCCACTGTAATGTTTTCTTTGATGTTTGGGGCGATTGAGAGGGGCTCTCGTGGGGAAAACTCTGATGTTGGGTAACGTAATTGTCTGAGTACGTGCCTTCCTGTCGATGTACGTTTAAGTCGTTCGATCTGCCCGACTTTCTGGGCTTCGATTAATTCGGCCGTGGTGTTATGTAGACCAAGCTGTAATAGTCTGGCTGTTGAGGTGTAGATAGGAAGGCCTGTCGCCGTTTTCACTGCTGTTCGTATGAGTGTGTCTAGCTGGTTTGTTTGGTTTTGGGTGAGTCGGTGGTAAGGTGCGTGATAGGTAATGCGACTTACGATTAAAGCGTGTATGATGCACATGACGTCGGATTCATTTAGGCCGTGGCGGCGGTTCGTGATCCGCCGGATCATGTGCACTACTTGATTAATCTGTTTCTTCAGTAGCGTCAGGGTATATGTCGCTTTCGCATTGGCTTGAACATGGAGTCCTAGTAAGCGCAATTTGTTCACCTTATTTACAGGTTCACCCTCGATAGTCACCGTGATGTCAGGTGGTAGGTGATGTTTCCTTTGGAGTTTTTTTACTATAAGCAGTTCTGACTTTTGAGCTGCGCACGTAAGTCCCCCTGCCCGGGCATATTTCTGGGTGACATCGGCTGCTGCTTGTAGTGCGTCCTGTATTTCACCGTCTGAGCCACTGGTGGCCCAGATGGTGATATCATCAGCATAAAGCGCATGCCTAATTCCCGGTATGGCATCTAGTAGTGCAGGTAGTCTGCTCATAGCTATGTTAAATAGCACGGGGGAAAGCACTGACCCTTGTGGCGTGCCTTTTCCCGCAAGAGGGAAAGAGTCCGAACGTATATTTCCGATGCCTATAGTCGCAGTGCGATCTTTAAGAAACGCCCGGACGTAATTGTATAGTCGTCGGCCACACTTTGTTGCCGCTAGATTGGTGAGTATGAGGTCATGAGCTACGTTATCAAACGCGCCTTTCAGGTCTAACGCAAGGATGGCTTTGCTTTGTTGAGTGCTGATATGGTCGATTAGCTCTTCCTTAATTTGCAGTAGTACGTCTTGAGTGGATAGCCCCGGTCGAAAACCGAACATTGTGTGCGGCAATAAGGCTTGCTCTTCTAGGTACGGCTGAAGTCTTGCCAGGACGACGTTTTCAAATAACTTTCCTATGCATGATGTGAGCGAGATGGGTCTCAGTTGGTTTAGAGAGGGCTGCTTTCCTGGTTTTGGCATCATTGTAATATCGGCGTGCCGCCATTCTTGCGGCAGCGTGCCCTCTAGCCAGTGGTACTGAAAATAATCTGTAAGTTCTTTTATCGATCTGTCGTCGAGGTTTTTTAAAAGCCGGTACTGTATTCCGTCTGCTCCCGGGGCGGTGTTGCGTACTATTCGATGCAGTGCCGCTCTAACTTCATGTGGTGTGATTTCTTTGTCTAATTCCGAAGGCTCCGCATGCGGATAATCTATGTAAGTTGGTTTGGGGCCTGTACCTATGTAAGTGTCTTTTAGCTGTTGTATTATGGCCGCATCAGTCCCAGGTGTCTGTCTCAAGATCTTTTGAAGGGTTTTGCTGCTCGTTGCTTTGGATTGATTGGGGTCGATGAGATTTCTAAGCAGTACCCACGTTTGGCGGTGCCCAAGGTACCCTGCATTTGATTACATAGGTTCTTCCAATTGTTTCGCGTTAGCTCGGTTGCGTAACTTTCCGCCTGGGCTGTTAAGGCGGATATCCGCTGCCTGAGCTTGCGATTGTGCTTTTGCTTTTTCCACCTTTTTTGCAGGCAATGTCGAGCCTCCCAAAGGTGTAATAGGTGCCTGTCGACATCGGGATGTTCTGGTGACGTGTCGATGATTTTCGTTGTCGCACGGAAGTCTGTCTGAATTTGTCGGATCCATTCCTGCAGAGTTTCTGGTTTCAAGCTGCCTTCGTAGGTTTCGTTGGTGCTTTCTTGCTTGCGCCGCTGTCGGAACTTGTCCCAATCCGTCATTCGTATTTTACGTTCTTTAACTTTTGTTCGCGGTGTTATTAGATGCGTTTCTATTATATTGTGGTCACTACCGAGGGTCTCATCGAGGTTGTGCCATCCCTGGTACCTGATGTCTTTGATCAGTGTAAGGTCGGGGCAGGTGTCTCGACTGACACTGTTGCCTATTCTCGTTGGGTGGGCTGCGTCTGTAAGTAGGGTCAAGCCTAGTTGTGCTATCGTCAGTGCTAGCCGTCGACCCTTTGGATTAGCGGTCTTGTAACCCCACGTTGGGTGTGCTGCGTTGAAGTCCCCTACAATAAGCAAACGTTGCTTTGATTCCTTTAGTGCGTGTTTGAAGAGCCCATCGAAACAGTCTGCCCGCTCTTTAGGGGCACTATAGATGTTGAGGACAAAGAAGCTAGGCTCTTTCCTGTCTACGGGAATGATTTCGATGAGCACGTGCGGTATGCGTTCGGAGCTGAGGGTGTGGTCGATTGCGGTTAACCTCTTTGACACTAATGTCGCTGTTTTAATCGGACCATTGTGGTGTTCTTTGTACGCAAAAGTATTGTATCCAGTCAGTTTAGGTTCAATGTATGTTTCTTGTAGTGCCAATATGTCTGGTGTGTGTGTCTGTGCGTGTATGAACTGCGTTAGATTTCCGCGTTTCCGGCGGAAACTGCGGCAGTTCCATTGCCAAATTTTGATGGGTTGTGTTTGCGCGACATTTTGTTGTCTAGCCATTTTTTATTGTAAGCTGGCCTGAGATGAAGGGCGTGCGTAAGGATGCGCCCGGATATCTTCTCTTGCCTCGAGCGGACTAACACGGGTGCGGTTGGGGGTGGCGTTGTGGACGACCGTCTGAGTAACTTCGTCGCGAATTTGTTGTCTAAATTCTTGGGTTAGCTCAATGAACATCTGTTGCAGGGTGGTTTTGATTTCTTCTTTTATTTCCTGCCTATCTTGCGATAAACTCTCCTTGAGTTCCTGTCTGTCCCGTTGCATTTCGTTGCTCAGGCGCTCTCTATCTTGTTGAAACTCGTGTTTTAACTGGTGTAATTCCTGTCGAAGAGTGATTGCCATTTCGTTTACTAATGTTCGCATCTCTTGCCTAAGTGTTCGGGCTATGTCATTAATCATTTCCTGCACCTGGGCGTTGGTGGTGAAGTTATTTGTGAGAGGCACCTGCCCTGTATGAGTATTGTGTGTGCATGTTGTAAGGGGTGGAAAATTAGTGGCAGTGGGAGAAGGTAAGGGGGAAGGATTTGAAAGCCGCTCAGCCCAGCTCACCTTCGGCGGATTCGTACCAGGGCCCTTCGTGAGCGCTTTCCTCTCGCTCTTCTCCACCATGTCGATGGTTGACCGTGATTCCGCCCCTTGCTCGTTTGTAGCTGCTTCATGCCGTTCATGTCGGGGTGTCTTTGTACGTGGTAGGCTTTGTGATCTGGATGCGGATGCGTCCCTGGATTTATCTCGTTTCTTTGAGTCCGTTGATCTTCGGGGTGATCGGCCTCTGTCTACGTTCGTCTCCGTGGAAGCTGGCGGCGATTTTGACCCGGGAGTTTTTGGTTGATTGGTGCTACTCCCAGGGTTGGTGGTGGTGGGAACGTTGTTGGCGTCACTGGTGTAGCCGGCGTTACGTAAGAAGTGTGATTTGTTGAAGGGCTTGCGCTGCCTGGCTGGACAGCTTGGGTCCGTAACTGGGTGATCGCCTTCACACAGCACACACTTCGGTTGACATTGGTGGTCCTCCGATGGGTTTTCGTGTCCGCAGTTTTTGCACCGGGCACTCTCCGGCGTGGGACAGATGTCCGCCCTGTGCCCGGTTTTCAGGCATATGCTGCATACCTGAGACAGCGGTCGGTAGGGTCGACATAGGAGCTCTCCACCATAATAATAAATTGTTCTTGGGACTTCCAGCCCGTCGAAGGTGATGAGAGCAGCCGTCGACTTTCCGAGCATGCGTGCGAAGAGAATCGGTGCTTGCGGGGAGCGTAGATTAGCCATTAGTTCGTCCGGGTGAGTTTCACTGTCGATCCCAGTGGCAACTCCCTTGCAGGACATGTCGGGGGCTGCCACGTATGCGTATACTTGGTACTCCTTCCCACCAAGTTGAAGGGT
>NC_051155.1:188391455-188451288 GCF_013339745.2 Dermacentor silvarum | reverse complement strand
TGTTCGAAACGCAATACGCTAGCATACCAAAAGCCAAAAATGGACGAAAAGAAGCTGTAAAGAGCACTTACAACACTTGCGAGGCCTTCATTGCTGAAGATGTGATCCTGAAAGTTGGTTGTAATATTGGTATAGCGCTAGCGACCCTTCCAAAATCATTTCTATAAAGTGTACTGCTATAGTGCATATCTAGAATTCCATTAGCGATATTTTGAGTCTCGCAGATGATAACGCAGAACACCGACCGGGAAAATTGGCGGCGCGAAATACCGCACATGCTGAGGTCGATGTTGCTTTCAAATAAAGTCGCTATATATATATATATATATATATATATATATGGAGCGTTTAAAGGGTGCTAAACATTCATGTTTTTACGTGGGAGTGTTTCGATTAACAGACGCTGCGAATGTATATTTAAAGATGGCGCGTGCTACTATCTCCTTAGCTTCATGTGATAACTGCGAGTAGCAGACAACGCTGATGCGTGCTTTTCATGTTCTTAATCCGTCATTATTATTAACGCCTAATTTACACTATTTGTGTGGGATACATTGCTGTTACTCCTTAATTTTAGTAGTACAATCACGTAGAAATTGGTCGCATTGTTCGCTGATACTATTATCAACGAAGTGCATGCATATGCTGTACCACTAAGCGGGAAGTAAATTTTCTGCCTCGAGCGTTATATACGTCATTCATTTTGTACTCACTATGCTGGCGGAGTTGGTGGTAGACGAGAGGGAAGAATGTTGCGCCGTCACGATGTCGAAGATGGCACCGGTCCCTTTCAGACAACGTTCACGATTATGAGAGCCTTCATGCTCTGTGAAATATGAAATGAACGCACATTATTTGTACGTGGCCGCTGCAAATAATCGCACACTTTTCCCGCTAGCTGCGTTGTATCACATCAAAAAGTTATAAATGAAATGCGCGAACGGAATTCAGTTTCGTGTACCGATATGTGTGTTTTAGGCTCCAGAAAAGCTACCGACCATGTCAGCGAACGATTTAGCTAGAACTGGCAGAAAGGCTTGTCCATTGTACCGCAGTGTGCACCGCTACTTCCTCCCGCTGAACCAAAGCCTAGCCATGGGGGGATACCGGGCGCGTACGGCCAGTGAAAAATTTCGTCCATAGGACATCCGAATCTTGTCCCTGTGTCCATGCACCCATTTCTGTGACAAGTAGGAATCCGCCGGACGTCCAGTTTCGGATATCCCAATTACGGATCTTCCAAGGATATCGCACATGGACCTCGTTTCGGATATCCTAAAATGGACGTTGTCCAAGGTTATCTCACAGGAACCGTTTTTGACATACACGGCGAATATTTGTCCTCCAATTGAGGCTTTAAATTGTCTTTGAGTTTCCTCGTAACATAATTATGTTTTTTTTTCTCGCATGTTCGAATTACAATACGAAGCTATCATGCCTGCAGCTCGTGTGTTCGTCGCACTTTACGAATTTTTTGGCGCAATTTACTTTTAAAACTTCAATAGTTCCTTAAGTCACTTGCGCTTAGCGGAAGGTGTAGAAGAATGAGAAAATATGCTGCGCTTCCGCACAAGTGCGTACACGCGTAACGCATGCACACAATATATCTGTTCTTGATGCGTGGGCGCTCTGCCCGTTGCATCTGTCACGTACAGCGTGTGCTGCGACCGTAATATACATTATGGCAAACACTGTGCATTAGGCCCTGGCATATGTCCGTGAAATGTAACGCAGCTTGTCTCCATGATGTCCCTCGCGGACATGCAAGAGATGTCCGCAGGATCGACACAGAAAGTGCGGCCAAACGTCATGTAGGTACGTCTGCAGGACGCATTTGACACATCCCTATAGGATATCCATGTCCTGGCAGTGGATGTCCGTAGGATGTCCATAGGACGCTATTGTTATCACTGGGGTACTATGTACAGAGCTGAAGAGGAGGCGGTGCGCATTGAGGCACCCTAGCACGTACACCACCCTTCCCCGAAATTTCTGTGTATCAGGAGTACCTGGTATAAAACGTCGTGCAAGAACACCCGACTGCCCCACCACCATTTTCTGGCCAAGTGCGTGACCACCCCCTAAAAAAAAAAAAAAAAAAAAAAAAAAAAAAAATTCTTGGCTACGTCACTGCGCTGGACGGTAGCATCGCGGAAGGATCAGCAGTGGGCAAGCTTTCCTCTTTTCCTGTGGTACGGATGTCGGTTCTCGTTTCCGATTGGCTGAAGGGATCCGCTGCTATCGCGGCACTGTACAGAGTTGCTGAGACTGGGTACAGTCAAATCCACTTATAGTTCTATCTTACAAAACGCCACCAAGAAGTAGTATCATTAAAAGTTAAATTATCGTGCTCGAGGCTGCATGGTGTGCAAGGGTTGGGGTATGTATATATATACACAGTGGTGTTAGGGTTAATAGAATGTCGCCGTTATGCATACAGAAGCACTGTAGAGCGTGACGTCGCAGAAATGCGTCCGCGCTTCCCTCTTTTTTTTTCAGATTGGGCGGAAGAGATTTGAGACAAATTCTATTGGCGAAAGAAAACTTTAACACTTCGGGGCAAGTCTTCAAAAATTATTTGGCGTGTATTATTGTGTGACGCAGCCACATGGCTTTATTAATCAAGTTTTGTAAAGTTCACTCCTGTCGCATATGCGTGTTCCGGGGGTTTCTTTCTCTGTTTCATTAGTTTTCATGTTCACTTGAACTGTTTTTTTCTTCTTTGTTTCTTTATTCCTATTATTGTTGGTTTTTTGATTTCTTATATCTGTAGTTTTTATATAATTTACATCTTTCACTTTATTGATCCGGACCCGTAACATGCCAGGCATATGGCTAGGCTAATTTATCCAGCGTTCATTCGTGCCTCTTTGGCTTTGTTTGCAAACATACGGCTTGTCTGTAATGTAAGGTCTAACAACAAATCGCCTATAGGCTACTCGGCGAGACAGCGCCGTTTAAGTGTTAGCGCTTTTAACAAGTGTGTATTATTTGATTCCGCGGACAAATTTACACTGTGTTCGACCTTCGGCCAGCTGGTCGCCAGAAATGAACGGGCTCGTGACGCGAATGACGAGAATGCGCTGCAAGGATCACTGTTGTCGTCGAACAGAGAGACCATTCCCAATAACACCATATGACGACTTGCTTGCAATGAGGGAAACACGCATAAATAAGCAGATCGCGAGGAGTACAGTCAGTAAAAGGCGACGATTCCAACACGACGCACGTACTTTGTCGTTGTTCGATTGGCCTGCTATATAGATAGAATGATTTTGAGCTTACAATCTTTTCCGAGCGCGTTGGTAATATAGCTCGCCGATACGAAGTACGCGTGGAGTGTGTTTAGAGGTATCGAGTTGGGCTTTAAGATGAAAAGCGGCATTCTAGTACATGGAACTTACGAAGTACACGCCGATGAGGAGGCCCAGGTCAGTCACTACACCAGCGAGGAAGCGGACCACGAGTGTGATCACGTACAGGAGGAGCGCTGTATAAGAGAGGTTGCTTCAGTACTTCGGTTCGTATCCTTTTCATTATGCGGTATGCTTTTATTTTTGTTCTCGCAGGTCACCGCAACTCACCGTAAAAGCTACAGATTGTAATTTTGACACAACGAGAGGAAATCAGGTAAGGCTGACCTTAAACATTCAGCGAGTATATGTAAATTAAGAAAAAAAGATTATGCGAATTCTTCATTACAATAACAGTGCAAATTGGACAACGCTTTGAACGCATAGCGTCGATGCGTGGACACAACACCGAGCTGCCTTGCAGGGCGCACGCGGTACGCACGATGATGGCGATGCCCAACTCCTGCTTTCTCTTACGTATATGCCCCGGTGCGGTGGCTCATTGCCTACAACAGTGTGCTGCTGAGATTGAGTTCACGAGTTCGATTCCTAGCGGTGGTGGCGGCGGCGGCCGCATTCCGATGGACGCGGAATGCGCAGTATACGAGAGAGCTCTCGTCCGACAAACTTACGCAACCTCAGAGGACGAAAATCAACCCGTGTCCATCCCTTACAGCGTGTCTCATGGCCCAGGCTTTGAAATGTTAAATAACGTCGTTCTGTGAAATCAACTGCGCATCCTGTACTTTCTGCTCAATATTGTTTCACTTACGCTGCTGTTCGATGTCGAATTCCAGGAGCACCTTGTCTTTCAGAGTGAAGAACAGGAGGATGGAATTTATCAGCTGGAAGAGGACGCGCGTGAGTTTGTGTAGTTAGGGCTAACCACAGAGTTTGGGTTAACCGCGAGGTTCGGCATGAACGCTCTGCTGCTCGCAGCGCCTCTGTTCGTTTCTGACACTCATTACTTACCAGGCATTGGAGAGAAAAGATGGCGATGCTCAGCTTTGTCTGGAGCTTCAGCCAGGCGATCCCGGATCGAAACATTATTGCGAGCACTGCTTGCTGTTTTGTCTCTGACCGCAGCTGGAAAGATGGGTGCGCGCCGACAGCACACGGGTGGGTTCTTCTTCTTTCTCTTCGGATGAGTTCAGAAGCACATCTTCAATATAGGCTCAATGAGGGACTATCCACTAGACTTTTGCGCATTGATTAGTTCGTTGATTATTCGGGTGTCTCGTTCACTGATGAAATAAATGCTTTATGAAGCAAGTAATGGATCTTGAGAAAGTCGAAGAGGGGAAAGAGTTTCAGCCTGTGTCTTGGGAGCGTAAAGTGTGCTGCAAGGAGCAGAATCTGCACTTGGGGCAGGAGCCTTGATTCCGTGTCGAAATCTGGGAAATCAGGGCTCTTAAACTGTGCTTGCACGCAGGATTTAATAACCACAGCGGTTATAACTTACAGACGGGTTTTGCAACACCTCTCGGCGACGGGGCTGTTTTGCTGCTCCAGCTTTCTTTCTGACACGAAGGACTTGAAAGCACATTAGGACACAGTTATTTTCAGGCCCCTTGAAGATTCGTGCGCGTCTATCTCGTTCACCCGCGGACACGAAAACGGCGACATGGTGCACATCTAGATGTGATTTGCTTGCGCCTAATGAAAGAAAAAAAAAAGCAAAGAAAAACAAAAGAAAAAGGAAGGTTGGTCTGACGCCGTCAGAATGACGAGAGCGCGTTTTACAATCGCTTTATTTGCGGTCCGCTTTACTGCTGCCTCCTCAGCAAACTGATATATATGTCGCAATCTCGTAAGGGCACTGCGCACCGCCATATCAACTTTCACAGCAGAGAAACCGGTCTGCCACTTGCTGACATGGCTTTGCGCTGGCTTTTTAGACAACCGCGCTTGCGCAACCTGGAACCAGAGCAATCACTGGCGAGGAAATCTCGATGGACGGTCGCCTAGCTTCGCCGCTGACACTATTTGGAAACTGCGTGCGATGTCCGAGTAGTCCCTTTCGTCTCGACATACTTCGCTTCTTTCCTGTCTGTACACGATCTCCGGTGAATGCTATAACTGCTCCCGCCGGTTTGAGCGAAAATGCTGGAACTCTACTTTGCCTTTGTTTTTATTTATTTTTCTTCCTACTGGTGCTTTTAGTGTATATAGGCCCGGTTTCAATTACGGTGCCTCGTTCGACTCGCAGCAGCATCCGTGGCCGGGGAAGAAATAAGAACGATGGAAAGTAGACAAGAGCAAATGGGCGTCTGCAGCTCGCCCGCACAAAGGTGGCTCTATTCTTTTGAAGTATACCCAGACGTCTGAAAGCGTTCTTTTCATTGAACGCTCAATCTAGAGCTAACAAATGAGAAACCCTACTCTGTGCTCTCTGCTCACAAAGTGTATGGCGCTTAACAATACGCTATATTTATACTGTTTCTGCGAGTGAGCCTATCCACAGTTGACTAAGCGATCTACTTGCAAGGTCGCTTACCTCCGCTTCTCTTGTGCAACGCGAGGCTGGTCTTGTTCTCCCGCAAGCTGCCCTGTCTCAACTGGTTTCATCAATTTTTCATTTCGCACTGTTAGACTTCTCTGTCTGCCTGTATACAGCATGTTCTTTCGCTTACTTCTCTCAGTCCTCTGACTATGCAAGTGGCGTTCGTGCACTTGTAAAGGTCTTGTTCAAAAAATTCACAAGAGGTTCTCGATGAAGCAAGGCTTTTTAGAATATTAGGGCAGCGAAACGTGACCAAAAAACGACTGATGAGGCGACGTTCATATAAATTACGAATAGATAAAGCGCGCAAACATTTGATCACAGAACACCTACAAACAACTCTACCTTCCGCAGTAGTAGTAGTAGTAAACACTTTATTTAGGTCCTGAGAAGCTAGGCAGTGGGGGCCTGCTAGCCGTTGGCTTGTCCCATGTCGGAACAGAAAGGCCGTGCCTCTCCGCTCGTTCACGGGCCCTCTGGACAGCCAGGAGTTGGACGTCTTGTCTGGGATCTGTGATAGCCTTGGTCCAGTCTTCTTCGTGGTTAAAATCCTGTAACTCAGGGCACTGCCAGAGCATGTGATTTAATGAGCGAAATTCAGTGCAACAGAAATAAGAGTAGTGGTGGCGTCCTAAACTAAAATATGCGACCCGGGGATGGCGCTGTTAAAAATGAAAACTAATATCATCATTATTACATATGGACAATATGGCCGCCGGGTTGGCTGATGGTAGCGCTGCTCGCTCGCTGGTTTTGGGCGTGTTGTTACCGCTGTTTGGGGTGGTATTGGCGAGTACGGCACTCAAACATCAGTACAGAATTTTTTGTTATGTCGCCAGGTTACAGAAAGGCCTCATCTGCCAAAAAAAAAAAAAATCTAAAAGGTAAACATACATTGTTTATTGTTAGTGGTGTATGAAGCAGTAATATGTAAGCCCACAATTGTTTGTACAGGTTACGTACAGGACTTCATGCTGTCAGTCACTGAGTTTGCTACATACATAAACACAGATGACCACCTATTTAATGATATCGCAAGCAGAAACCGAGCAAATCTTTCTCGTCGTGTTCAGCGTGCCGTCTAAACAGCGAGAAAGAAGCTTCTGACGACGATATTTATGCTGGGCTACCCTCGTGCTGTAGTTGCATACAGTGCTGCTTGACGTGTTTCACGCTATATTCTGTCTGCGTTCGACGATTTCAGCTTGACATAAAAAAAGAAAACAAAACATCAAGAGTGCTCGGTAAATATGTATTGTAAGCAAGATAATCTTGAGGTACCATGCCCCATTCTTATAATAACACATTGGTGATTGAGAGGTACTTAGCGTAGAAAAAAAATAAGACGGTATGCAAAATCTTTCACGAGTTTCTTGATATCTTGATAGCTGAATCTTGATATTTCTGCAGCACATGTATTGTTCAGGTGCAGCAGCAAAGGCTTTGACACAATTGTGGAGTACTACATAGGACAACAACGAACGTGATGGAGACAACATTGCTTTCAGGTAATTCTACATACATTGTGTGAATAGAATAAGGATAATAAATAAATATATAAGCAAGCCCAATGCTCGCAGATCCTTGCAAAATGCTATTTACGGTGTCATGTTGAAAGAAAAACAATAACTCGTTTTATGTATTCAAACAACGCAAATAGGCTGCAAGGAGATGAACACTTCAAGTGGGTAACAGTTGGTGAACAAGGGAAGCCTCAGCCTAGAGCCAACGTTTCAACAAGCAAACATATTTGTGAGAGTCGTGACGGTAAGAAGTTCTCACGCTGAGGCTTCCCTTGCTCGTCCACTGTTAATTGGGTGAATGTTAAGCCAAACTTATTATTCTCCGAGTATATTTCGAAATCTCTTTCGGAACACGCTGTGTTCACGTTTGTCATCTGCTGTTTGAACAGAAGCAAAACTTAAGTTATTTGTCATGTTTGTAAGATGTGAAGTAGGCCAGTTGCGTGGAGTTTGCATTTTCCAGCAACTGTATCTTAATGTGCAAGGCTAGCTTACGTATTGAATTCGTGTTAACAGTTCATCAAGCATGTAAGAGCGACTGAGAAATATTCAGTCACTGCTAGGTGTCATTGCCTTAAAATTGCTTCGAGCACTTTTGATAGCTTTAACATTTAGCGCATTTTTTTATTTAACGAGTTATTGTGGCGAGGAAGCATGTTACATTTGGTGACATTGCCCACCAAACTGATTTGCAAAGAGCAAGAGATAGAGCTTATGCATTAGCAAGTAGGAACGCGCCACCTTGTTTCTGTTCTTGTTGTCACAGTTGTAATGAATAGAAAAAACAAGAAGTCGGGACTCGACACGCTATTTCTCCGTTTGCCATGAAACGGCCTTAAAAGCAGGAGAGCTTGAATGTCAAATTTCAGCGTTCCTATTCTGCATGATATGGAACCGTAGACCATTGCTGCTTCCCTGTACAGGGCTTGCATCCCTCCTCCAAGTACTCTTGCAGACAGTTCATGGTGAGGTACGGGGCTCAAGGGGACCTCTTTTCAGTATGGTGACCATTGAGCTTCTTGCAGCTTGGTGCGGGTAACTTGCAGACCGATAGTCTCTCTTTTTTACAGGTTCCTGAAAAGAGAAATGGTGAACATGTAAGGGAAAAATAGTCAATCAACAATCGGTCCAAAAAATGAACAAATCATAGTTCTGGGTGAAACATACCTACAGTTCAGAAACATACCCTGTGATGACCATGACTCTTGAAGTTACTTCCAGTGGTGACCAAGGAAGTTTGTTTTCTTAACCTCTTTGGTGGTGACACATTCTATGTTGACTCGAGGTACGTCAAGAGACAATAGCGTCCAAAAACGTGAACAAATATGAGCGTTAGACAAGGGTAAAACGGACGCCGACCAAAAACATAAAAAAAAAACGAGACGTTTCGGCTCCCGGGGCCTTGTTCATTGTGAACAAGGTCCCCCGCATGGGAGTCGAAACGTCTTGTTGTAACAGCGAAGCTGTTTAAGCCAGCTGTAATTTGTGGTGCGTAGCAAGCGACTACTAAGAAAGAAAATAAAATAAACTTTATTGCCGAGGCGGGATTCGAGCCCGCGTACCTCCTGTCCTAAGGCGAGCGTCGTAACCAGCCACGCTTGCAGAGTGTGCATTCATGCGAACCATATGATTGCGTTCGAGAGTCGTCGTCTTCGTGCACAGCTGGCGCGTTCGTAAGCTCGTGCTCTGCGAGGTGAAGAGGTTTTGCGCGCTATGACTGACTGACTGACTGACTGACTGACTGACTGACTGACTGACTGACTGACTGACTGACTGACTGACTGACTGACTGACTGACTGACTGACTGACTGACTGACTGACTGACTGACTGACTGACTGACTGACTGACTGACTGACTGACTGACTGACTGACTGACTGACTGACTGACTGACTGACTTTGAGAGCGAGGGGGTAAGGGGCAGCAAAACGCAGCACCAGGGTGGTGCCCTGTCGCTTAGCCGCGACCACCCGTACCTTCGACGATACGGCAGCCAGCAGGTCCTCATCGGCGTAGTTGCCATGTATCTACCTCTTCAGCATGCCCTTCGAGGTGCGGCCCTCCCGGCCTCGCCCTCCGCAGTGCCTACGTTGCGGGTGCTACGGGCACGCCACAGCAACCTGCCAGAGACCGGTACGGTGCCTGCGGTGCGGAGGCCCACACCAGACGCAATCGTGCTGTTCGAGCAGGGTCAGATGCCTGCATTGTGGAGGACCACATCCAGCCGACTCGCCTAACTGCCCGCTATGGCAGAGAGAACGGCGCCTGGCCACGATAAAGGCGTCAGCTCCCACACACATGTCGCATCGCGAGGCCCAGGCGGTCCTACGGGCTACCCCCACCACCAGCTCAGCAGCAGCTGCTTCTGGACCGCCACGTGTTACACCGACAGGAGGCAAAACCTACGCTGCAGCACTCGATGCTCCTGACAAGGAGGCCACGACCTCTACAAACCACCCCCAACCCCGCTTGCAGCAGCGTGTACCACAGGCAGGCGCAATGAAGTGGGGCAGCATCAAGCTAGGGCCGTCCCCGAAGGAGGCTCCTCAGTCCACCAGCGATGAGGAGAACAAGAACCTGCGACTCCTCCTCAGGGCGATCGCCGACCTGCTGCCTATAGACAACCAACAGCTGCGTTCTATCTGCCTCAAGGCAGGTGGCGTGCCCCCACCTAGTAGTCAACATGGCTAGTCCCCTCCCGCCTGCAGCAGGACATTGCCGCCGCCGCCCGAGCGTGATCCAGTGGAACGCAAACTCGTTGCGGCGGCGGCAGGCAGACCTCTCCATGCACCAATTGCGGAGCCAGTACGATGTGCTTGTTCTGCAGGAGGTGTACGCTGCTACAGCCAACCTGCGTCTTCCTGGATACGTGGGCTACAGCAGCCTCACTTCATCATCACCAGCCTCCTCCATGATCGGATGAGACTCTTGCTGCTTCTCCTTCTCTTCCCTTCCTTTCAACATCTTTATCTCCTTTTTCCCCTTCCCCTGACGCTGCGCCGTGCTCCCTATTGGGCAGCAGAAATAAGCGTCATTTTTCTTCTTCAATAAAATCACTACTACTTTGAGAGCGAGAGACGCATTCACGGAGCGGGTCTCTTGGAACGCGGTGTCGGTGTTGCAAGCTGCGCTATGCAACGCGTAGTGACGGCCGTAAGTCCGAGGACAGCGTTACTAGATTACCTCTTTTTAGTAACGTTGTCCGAGGAGGCATTGGTCCGAGACGCGCGAATAGAAATTATCATCATCATGAGCAATAAGATGAAAAGTTCGCGCGTACTTCCGGAAAATGCTGGGCTACAATCGCCCAGCTTCACTGTTTCGAGCGTTGCGCGGCCGAGTGCAAGGTTAGGCGCTTTTCTTTCTTTCTTTTTTATGTTTTTGGTCGGCGTCCGTTTTACCCTTGACTATGAGAAAACCCAACCAGACGAGTTTTCGTCGAGCTCCTGATTTCAAATATGAGCAATGTCTTGGAGGCTGTGGTTGGAAGAACAAAAAACAGCCTCAATTACTATGGTGAAAGTGTGGGTCAGTTTGTGATTCACGTCTGACTAAGAGCAGAGCGCACGGCAACGCTGCATGACAGGGAGACACATACACAACACAACACACAACACCGTTGTGTGTGCATTTCTTCAGTGGTGTCCTTGTGTGTGCTGTGCTTAGTCAAGCTCGATTAGATGACAATTGTTTCTGTGTTATGCTAGTAAACAAGCCCACTCATTTTATTGCTTCTCAAATGCAATTATTTTAAATGTAGCACTGAAAGTGATTGCCAGGCTAAACCCGCCTGCTGCTACAATTCACCACTGTCGCGCACCCCCATGGGCTGCAGGTTTAATCCCGCTTTCGTAGGTAGTCTCCAAGCGTACTACGCTGGGTTCCAGCAATGAACTTTCCCGCTAGCTAGTACCTTTTTAAGCGAAGCTTTACAGGCTGACAAGTTACGGCGGTGGTGGTGGTCTCACGTTGAAAAGTGGGCCGATCCTGGTGATAGTGCAGAAAGGGTCCAAGCTCAATGGTATGGCACATACCAGGGACAAAAAAGAAAGAGAGAGAGAGAAAAGGAAACAGAGAGAGAGAAAGAAAGAGAGAGAGAGAGAGAGAGAGAGAGAGAGAGAAAGAAAGGAAATCACCAGCGCTTCACCTGTCGAGAAAGTGGGGGTAAGCGAAGGTTGTCGTGTGTGTATTTGACCTACTCCTTTTCCTTCCCTTTCCTACTACTTTTCGTTCCCTTTCCTTCGACTTTTGTTTCCGTTGCGTCGTACGCTTCCTTCCCTCGATGCACACATCTAATAAACGTTTATGTTTTATTACCGTGACATGTCGTGAACATTACGTTACCCTGATGAAGGTCAGATACACACACAACAAGCTTCGCTTACCCCATTTTCTCGACAGGGGAAGGGCTGGTTAATTTTTTTTAAGCAGCACGTCATGATGCGGTTGATCACTAACGATGGAATCCGCGCAGCCATTAAAGCGAATTAACCGACGCAGCAGATAAAATTACCCGTCTTTCGATACGTTCGCTTGGTGGCAGCGGCTATCAAAAGTCGGATGCATAACGTAGCTGAGATGCTATTGCTATAGAAAGAAAACTGCTTTTGAACTAAACGACCACCCCGTTCACAATATTACCGCCGTGCAATATGAATAAGGTTTTACATTTCATTGCCATATAGGGCCAAAGCCAAACAAGCACTACAATCGCGGTGTCTGACTCCGTGCCTGTGGCGAAACGTGGGCTAGTACGACCATTCTCAATACCTTTTGTTCTATGACAGTGCGTCTTAAAAAAAAAGAAAAACACACCCACCCACACCCACGATGTGCAACATTCTGGCCGCCTCGCACTCGCGTTGACCCAACATGGCGGCGAGTGCTGTCACCGTGAACGAAGGTACTCGTACTTAGCAATGTAAACGTTTAGGTTAGTTGGTGGGTCAACCTTAATTATGCTTACAGAGCAATTGCTTCACGTGGACTAAAATAAGAGGGCACATACAGTTTCTTCTTTCGTGCACATGAAGCCTTACGCTGTAAGCATAATTAAGGACTGTACTCGTACTGTCGAGGCCACCGACTTTGACAACTCGCCGCCCACCCGACTCTAGAGGTCCCATATCCTGTCGTTGCAAGCTAGTGATAACCAGGCGGGTACCTTGTGCGCACCCGGCGCGTACCTCCTTTTCTTGCTATGTGAGTATTTATAGTGCTACGCCACTTATTTTTGTTTGCAATATTTTTGTGCGTCTCTCACTGTTTTCTTTCTTTCTTTTTTTTCCCTCCTTACACTTTCGAAACTTTGGAAAGTTTTGCTGTCTCATGCCGACCGAGCGTGCCGCTCGCAATGGGCTTCTCGAACGCATGGTCTTCTGCAAGACCTACTAAGGAATATGGAACCTTCGTCTCCCTTCGAGTCCTTTCGTACTTCGCAAGGTTTTTCTTTCCGCACTGCACGGCAGTGAACTGTCGGTTCCGTCGGCAGTATCCCTACGCTTCGACCACTCTCTCTCTCTCTCTCTCTCTCTCTATCTCGCTTTCTTTATCTTCCCCCTTTGATTTTCTTCTTTATTTTTAAAAAGTAGGAAGCCGATGATTCTGCCCACCGTTCGTTTCCCGTGGGGACCCAGTATAGGCCACGACCCTGTGCCACCGTCCTCGCTGCTGCTGAACAGCGGCGCAGAGGTGCAGGCAGCAAAACTAAGAAAAGAAAAGAAAGTCAGAGAAAGCGTTCCTTTGATTTGATAGCCGCGGTCGTGCCATTTATTTTCCGAGTAAATTGTGCTGCCATAAGGAGACTGGACATCGTTTCGCTCTTGCACGGTCTGACCGCGCTGAAGCAGCGAAAGGGGTTCAGCGCGGGTTCAGGAAAAGGGGAGACCGCGGCTGGGTCGTGGGAGGGGAACTGGCCGGAGGCAAGGTCTCGCCGAAGCCGAATCTACGACGAAGCGGTCTTTCTGGGTCGATCATGCAGCTTCGCAATAGTACGAGCCGGGCTTTTGGTTTCCCTTCCTTTTGGACCATCCGTCGATGACATTGAAAGATTTTGGCAGGGGTAAAGAAGCAGAAGAATGATAAATGCCAGTTACGGGGGGGGGGGGGGGGGGGGTCCCGTGTGTCGTTCACAGAGTATAAGAAGGCCAGCGAAGAGCGTGAAAGAAACGAGGAACTAATGGCGCTGACCCGAGGCTTGCTATGTCGTGTGAGCGATTGCGAGACGACGAGGTCACCGTGGCACCGTTTTGGGATTTAATATCGGACACCGATTGCTGACGCCCGCCCGGAGAAGTCATCAGTTTAGGAGGAGGAACGGCAATTTATTCTCGCTGTTGTTATGTATCGGCGCAGCCGTTTTGTCTCGCATTTGTTTTCAGCTTACAAACGAGGCAGTCGCAGTATGAATGTTGGTGTACAAAAAAACATTTATCCCACCCTCCTCTTCTCTCGCGCGCTCTTCTTTCGTCATACGGAGCATCTCGTGGTCCTGTACGTTTCGCAACGTCTGCACTGACCTCGTCGGGATCTGGAAAACGCCACTCCGCGTTTTCACGCTGTTGGGAGCTTCGCCTTTGTTTTTTACGTTTTGTTTCGCTGCTCTCTGCTCATCGTACGAGAACGCTTGTCTTCTTCGTCCACTGTTACCCTGCACCGGTCTGCTAATCAAATTTAGCAGCGGGCGTAGCGCGTGCTACACGGACTACTTCACGTTTACCAGGTGTCGTCCAAACTAGAGGTCCAAGTATCGAAGTGTGCAGCTGCTTATTTTACATTAATAACGGTTATCGGGACTTTGCGGCTGCATTATTGGCATGACCGTAAGTCATTCACCTTGTTGGAGGTCGTCGCTGTGGGCCATAGCCGTATTCACACGAAGAGCTGGCTTATCCCCAGGACCAATCGCATGTCGCCGTGACGAGAACTATCTTTCTGCTTTTTCTGACGGGTCACACGTTAACCTCTATGGTTTTGCCGCGAAGTTAGTGTATAGATGGCACACCGGCAACTTCGTGGTGGCAGGGGTATACTATATAGACGCCGCCAAGTCAGTGTGATAAAACTAACATACCTCCTGGCTCTGCGGCACCCATGTGAACAGTGGCGCTACGGCGCGGCTCCTTTTTGTCGTGTGTACTTGACGTGCGTCTGCGAACAATAAACAGCTGAGAGTTTGCGCAGTTGTTCGTCCTTGTCCCTCTTGTTGTGTTGCGGCGATCAGCGCAGTTAACAGAAAGATGAGCTATGGAGGGAGTTAAGGTCGCTGCTTACGTCACACGTCTATACGACTGCGGAAGAGATCTCCTCGGTGTGAATACCGCTTAGTCATCATCATCATCATCATCATATCTACATCACGACAATAAACAAAATACATTTATACGTTTTGATGAAAAGGAGGCACATCAATATATTCCAAATCTGGGACCGTCTGAAAAGTGACCAAGCAACTGCGCTGCCAGTATAGCGAGCGGTTAAAACAGTCTTAGAATTCTTAAATGAAGTAAACACCCTGAAAATAATTTGGCCAGGTAATTTTTAGCATGTGATTAACAGCCCTTGTATTCAATGGTTCTCTTCAAGCCCTAGTATCACTGTTATATTTGTTACATCATACGTTTTAACGAAACCCAATTGCCATAGCCCACATCACTAACTAGTTAGTGTCATTATTTTACCACTCGCATTGCGTGACGAAAAATTTCATTTTCCATTCTATTCCCCATTTATAGTTGAATAAGCTGTTATTATAGGGATCGTTCATTTGGCGTGACAGACGTGCAAGTAAAGGTGAAAAATGAACTCGTTCAAAACAACAGGGCCCGAATTCACAAAAACTACTTACGCTAGAATTTTTCAGAAGAAAGAATTTTATCCAATCCGGATGCCAGACATATGATTAGAGAAGGCGGCCAGCCAAAGGCAAAGCGAACTTATACGAAAGAAAAGCTTTGTAAATCTGGCCCCAGATTGGTGGGCTAGTTGGTACTGAACAACTTGAGGTAAAGCGCAATACAACACGCAGGACGACAGATGAGACGAAGACACGTACTGCTTCAACACAAGGCGCCAGATGCCGTTCACTGACTTAATTTGACAATATGCAGCAATTGATCTATTATAGCTAAAGTACGCTTCATGCAGTGTTGGAAATCGTGACAATTACAGGAAAAACATGCCAATACTATCGAACCAAATACAATCGAACCATCTGTTTCAGATGGCATGCGATTGAATGCACTGCTACTGTGTCTTATTATCTCTAAAATGTGCGCCCCTAAGCAGTCATGAGGGATTCGAAAACTATATCAGCAGGGTTCTAAGCACATAAAAGCGTCATTTATTACGTGCGCTTCTTCAAGGTCAATATTTGCTCTTATAGCCGAGTAAGAAGAGTGAAAGCCTTTTTTCATCAATAAAAACGTTCTTTATACACGTTGCACAAACTACACGTAATACTACAAAAAGTTACAAATCACGACAAAAATGGCGACAAAATAGTATCCCGACACTTCCGCATCCTTCGGCAGCAACCGTCTCGTGTTGACCTGGCATGGTTGTTCTACCAAATCAACTCGGCGACCCTGCCGACGAACAGGGTCGTGTGTTGACCAGCTCGTAGAGCACGAACAAAAACGGGTGATTGACGTGGCACTCGATCCGCGAGCCGGAGTGCTCGCCGCTCTCGTTGATCACCGTCACGCCGTGGTGCTCTCCTTCGTGGCCCACCTTGTTCACCTTGAGCTTGACCGTGTGCACAAACTGGGTGAGAGGCTGGCCAGACTCCTTGAGGAGGCCGCTGAGGTCGGCCTTCTCCGGGTCGAAGAGAGCAGCCAGGCCAGCCCGCTTGAGCACTTGCCGCAGCGACACGGAGCTCTCGAGCTCGATGTTGGGCATGCTCAGTTCGACGAGCGGCTCGTCGCAGCTCTTGAGCGCCTGCTGCAGTGCCTCGGCGTCCAGCCGGTACTCGACGGCGTGTACCCCGCGGCGGTCGGTGGGCAGCAGGAGCAGCATGTGCCACTTGCTGCCCACGCTCGGAACGACCAGGCAGCGAGCCGAGAGCGCCTTGGACGCGCAGTAGCGGTAGTACGAGATGGAGCGTACCATGCGCGCCTTGCACGGTTCGGTGCCATTGTTGTAGAAGTTGGCCAGGACCGTCTTGTGCCGGTCGAACCGAGAGCCCCAGGAGTGCTCGGCGTACGCGGCGCTAGCGATCAGGTAGCACGACGTCGAAGACCCGTCTCCGCCGGTGGTCGGCAGGTTTTCACTCATGACGCTGGGCACGTGCCCACGGGATGTCTCGAACCAGAGGTTGATCTCGTTCCTCGTGCATTCGGGCCTGGCGTCGGCCAGCATTGCGCGGATGGACACGTAGAAGTTCTCGCGCAGTGCCTTGCTCGAGGCATCCTGGAGGCGGTCCACGGAGGTCACGTACAGGGCGCTGATGAACTGCACGTGCTGCTGTTTTCCGCGAGTACGCAGCGTGCGTATGAGGTTCTTGAAGAAGCCCTGCACTCGGTCGGCAGGTACGGGTAGCTCTGCGCAGCACAGCACGTCTTCGAGCTGCTCCCTAGTGGTGCCCTTGCTGCTGAACCACACGCTAACCAGCAGCCAGTAGAGTTGACTGGGCGAAAAGGAAAGGTTATGCTGGCGCGGAATATAGCGCAGCAGCCGGTGGGCGAAGCTGTTGATGGCAAAGACCACGTGCTCCAGCGCTCGCGGTTCGAGCAGCGGACCCGTCGCCCCCAGCTCCAGCTCCAGACTTACGATTGACGGCGACCGACGTTTGTCCTCATCACCTTTCTCGAGAGAAACTGACACGCAGCTGGCCGATGCAGGTTCCGGGGGGTAGATCTCGGGGGCGCCGTCAGTCGCTGGAGTGTGAGTCATCTTCCCTGAGGGCCTAAGCCAGAAAGGCGAGGACCGAAGACGACACCCAGAAGTTAGAACGCTTCTACGCAGCTTCTTCTCCTGCTCGCGCTATCGCACGAGTCACGCGTAAGGCTCACGCATTGTCTTCGTTCTCTTTACCAAACACGCTACATTGTCATACCGGGAAGGTGGCGACGGAAGTATATTTTCTTTTCACACGAAGAAAAAATACTGAGAATTGTCTTGTGATGGCTTACGAGATGTTTATTAACGCATGTAGCCAATTAAGAAAACCATCCTCATCCACAATCTCACCAGAGCACAAGAAATTACGCTCAGACTGCTACACACTGGGGTTTACCCCTGTCCAGCTAGCGTGTGGGTATATATGGATATATCGACTGCCACCTATCTCTCCCTGTATCTCCCACTTACCGTTACCCCAGTGAGGAGCAGAAGGCTAGAGACACGTTCTCCAGGCCGACCTCTCCTCCCTTCTCTTCATTAAAATCTACTTCTCCTCTTGACTGCCCCGACTGTGGGTGTGTGTGTACATTTGAAGACATGATGTGGGACTGCCCCCCCCCCCCCTCCCCCCATTCCCAAGGAACTCAAGGCGAAAATCATTTCACGACAAAGCTTTTATTCCACCAAGAAAAGTACGGATCATCACGGGAAATCCAAGGCGCCCACCATGATGCGGCGGGCAGGTACTCCCTGCCTGTCGCAACATGGGAGCGGCCCGCAGGGTGGTCGGGGTAAAACCCGGCTCTCGTCCCTCGGTGTTCAATAAAGATACTGAGTCAGGTCTGTTGGAACGCGGTTCTTGTTTTTGTCATTCTTATCTCATATTAGCAATGACAGTGGCACAAATTTGATTTGCGATGGTGACTGCAATGAATCTGGCGATAGTGGGTCAGTGGAAGACTACTGTCGAAAACTTACGCCGGGCGCGTCGGAGCGCATTGGTCGCACGTCCGGTTACGTTGGTGGCGCCAGTCGGTCGATCCATTGGTCGAACTATAACCGCTGTTGTTCTCGCCACCATGACATAACGTGTGCGCGCGTTCACGCGACGTCGGGCTATATTTAGCCCTTTATTGAGCCTGAAAGAAGACATTGCCGCCGTTGCCCGAGTAGAGTTGGGTCCGGCTGCGAGTTGCAACCAAGTCTCACTACTTTACTGATCACCGCAGTGTATTCATAGGCATAAAAAACAAAAGATGAATAGACACTGTATTCATTGCAAACATGTCTGTACACTATTGCGAAACCACACCTCGACCACAGCTCGACAATGGGCCTAGCCAGGGCAGTGAAGCTTTCGCTATCAACCAGGGTTAACCAAAGCTAAACCACACCAAATTTTTTAGTGAACAGGTATGGTAGAGGGGCTTGGTTCCACATCAGTGGAAGGAGACCAAAATCGTGCTTATTCCGAAAGCAGGATAACCTCATGATCTACAAAATCTCAGACCGATGTCACTAATCTCTTGTCGTGACAAATCATTTGAGAAGGTGATTCACACGTGTCTCACGTCTTACATTGAAGACCGCAACCTCTTCCCCCCAAACATATTCGGCTTTCGTAAACATTTGTCAACTCAGGATGTTTTCCTACTATTTCGGAATGAAGTCCTTTGCAACACCGCGGTTGGTGCATAAAATCTCGTCCTAGCTCTTGATTTGAAAAGTGCATTCGACACTATGCCAAATGAACTCATCTTATCTGAGCTGAATGACATTGGTTGTGGAGAAAGGATCTAAGACTACGTCCGCTCTTTCCTGACCTCTCGCATCGCGACAATATGCATCGGCACTACGCGTTCAGAATGTTTTCCCATGCCCAATAGAGACACACCACAAGAGGCGACACTCTCGCCCCTTCTTTTCAACAATGACATGAAACGCTTAGCCAAAAAATCTCGACGTCATACCTTGGCTAGGGTACGCGTTATATACGGACGATATTACTCCATGTGCCATCAGCTGCTCTTTAGGACAAAAAGATCAAATCGTGCAAGAAGCAGCGACCTCTGTTGAAGCCTTCGCTCCCCATAAATCAGAATTGATGAGGATCCGAGGTCGAGGCTATCAAACTCAAGAGCCGGTCAAGCTCTTCTAGGAGATAGCCCGTTAAGATAGGTCTAGAAAATGAGAGTCCTCGGACTATGGCTGCAAAGCAAGAAACGAGTGGACCACAACACTCCTAGAATTACGGTGAAATAGATTTCCCGTATGATTGTAGAGTATAACCTATTACCGAAAAGGTGTCATGGAAACTGAGATGATCCGGCTCGTTCAGGCTTTTGTGCTAAGTCGTCTCACATATAGTCTCCCTTTCCAGGACCCCACGAAAACTGAACTAAATGTCCTAGATGCGTTGATCAGAGCTTCGTACAAAGCGGCTCTCGGCCTTCCACAGGGAACCTCCACAGAACGTCTGGTGGCCCTCGGAATAGTTAACAATTACGATGAGCTACGCGCAGCGGTGCTCATGTCTCAACGGCAGAGGCTTAGCTTTACCTCCTCTGGCAGAACATTACTCTGCCGCGTAGGTTACCACGCTCGTCCACAGTATGCGGGAGAGGAACTGGAATCTCTGCCTAAAGTCCTTCGTGAAAAGATCATAGTAGCCCCAATCCCCCAAGACACGAGTCCCAAGTACTGCCGGGGTCGTAGAAGTGCACGATCTGTCAAGTTAATGCAGCAATTCAGTAGAAATCCGGATACAGTCTACACAGATGTCTCTCGATGGAGTACTTACAAGTACGCCCTCGCAGTAGTAGGAGCGGCCGCAGATCAAGGGCTTGTGACGTTAGCCTTGATTCGAGCCGCGTCTGTGAATTCCGCAGAAGCTTCAGCCATCGCGCTAGCTATTAAAACTAAGGACGGCTTGGGGCAATCGTCGATAATCGTTACAGATTCCCAAGTCGCATGTACACTCTTCCTCACCGGGAGGCTACCACACAGCACCACTGACCTATTAGGATCCGTCCTAACGCAGAACCACACCATCATCTGGCGCCCGGGTCACACAGGACTCGAAAGCGGCAGACCACTCTGAAGAAAATCCCTTCTTACCGCGAGACATCTTCGAGCATCAATGGCGCGAGCGACGAAAGTACAGTCCACCACAATCGGATCTATTCGGGCGGGACTCTCTCGACTGGCTCCGAGTACAGGCGCACACATATCCGAACCTTTATTTGAAACAGGCCATTCACCCCACACTGTACAGCGGTCACTGTCCGTGGTGCGGAGGTCGGCCAATTCTCGCCCGCATTACGTGGGATTACCAGAACAGGACCACCCAAAAATAACACACCGCAAATAGCCGGCAAACTTTCCGTAAGGGAGAAGTGGGAGACTTGGCTCGTCAGCGAGGATCGGGAGATGCAACTAGCGCTCATCGACCAGGCACGGCGGACCGCTCAAGCCAGTGGAGCCCTGGACTAGGGGGTCCGCCCATCCGTTCCCTACGCCTGTTATTTAAATAAAAAAGTAAACGTTTTGATATGTAGCGGGAATTAAGATCTCGAAACTGGTGCCATCCTGAGAATTCATTCCAAGTCTATAGAGGCGGATCACCTTGCGAACTCCACGGCTATAGAATTTGTAATATGGGCCATACGGTAATTGGTTAAAGCTTCATTAACGAATTTTGTAAATTCATCAATTATGCATTTTTTATTCAAGTAATATCCGCCTCTTCTACCAGAACAGCTTATGAACTAGAATTGTACTATTCGCCACAGGCAACCTCTAAAAAATTTTGAGTGTTCATGAAACCCCCTTATCGTCTCTTGTGACGAATAATTTTTTCCATTCTTTCCCAGTCGGATCAGCTGTTGTTATACGGATCGTTCTCTTGGCGAGATAAGCAAATAAAGATGAAAAATGAAATAGCTCAAATGAACAGATTGGTGGGCTAGTTGGTACTGCACAACTTTAGGTAAAGCGCGAAAGAGCACGCCGGACTACAGACGAGACGAAGACACGTACTGGTACTACACTACGCCCCAGATGACATTCACCGACTTAATTTGACAATATGCAGCAATTGATTTAATATAGTACGCATCAGGCAGCGTTGGAAGATGTGATAATTACTGCAACAATGTGCCCAATACAATTGAGCAGTCTGTTACAGATGGCATACCCTTGTATGCACTGCTAGAGCGTTTTTGTTTCTCTAACTTCTGCACCCCTAAGCAGTCTAGAGGGGTTCGAAAACAATTTCAGCAGGATTCTAATCGTATAGCAGCGTAACTTATAACGCGCACTTCTTATATATTTGGTCTTGTAGCCGAGTAAGAAGAGTGCAAGCCTTTTTTCATCTATAAAAACGTTCTTTATACACGTTGCGCAGTCTTCACGTAATATTACGAAGAATTAAAAATAATGGGGAAAATACCGACCAAATAATCTCCCGACCATTAAGTAGCCCTCTACAGAACCCGCCTCGTGTTGTCCTTGCATGGCTGTTCTACCAGATCAACTCGACTACCCTGCCGACGAACAGGGTCGTGTTGTTGACCGGCTCGTAGAGCACGAAGACGAACGGGTGATTGACGTGGAACTCGATCGGTGAGCCGGGGTGCTCGGCGTTCTCGTTGATCACCATGACGCCGTGGTGCTCTCCTTCGTGGCCCACCTTGTTCACCTTGAGCTTGACCTTGTGCACAAACTCGGTGAGAGGCTCGCCAGACTCCTTGAGGAGGCCGCTGAGGTCGGCCTTCTCCGGGTCGAAGAGAGCAGCCAGGCCAGCCCGCTTGAGCACTTGCCGCAGCGACACGGAGCTCTCGAGCTCGATGTTGGGCATGCTCAGTTCGACCAGCGTCTCGTCGCAGCTCTTGAGCGCCTCCTGCAGTGCCTCGGCGTCCAGCCGGTACTCGACGGCGTGTACCCCGCGGCGGTCGGTGGGCAGCAGGAGCAGCATGTGCCACTTGCTGCCCACGCTCGGAACGACCAGGCAGCGAGCCGAGAGCGCCTTTGGACGCGCAGTAGCGGTAGTACGAGATGGAACGTACCATGCGCGCCTTGCACGGTTCGGTGCCATTGTTGTAGAAGTTGGCCAGCACCGTCTTGTGCCGGTCGAACCGAGAGCCCCAGGAGTGCTCGGCGTACGCGGCGCTCGCGATCACGCAGCACGCCGTCGAAGACCCGTCTGTGCCGGTGGTCGGCAGGTTTTCGCTCATGACGCTGGGCACGTGCCCACGGGATGTTGTCTCGAACCAGAGGTTGATCTCGTTCCTCGTGCGTTCGGGCCTGGCGTCGGCCAGCAGTGCGCGGATGGACACGTAGAAGTTCTCGCGCAGTGCCTTGCTCGAGGCATCCTGGAGGCGGTCCACGGAGGTCACGTACAGGGCGCTGATGAACTGCACGTGCTGCTGTTTTCCGCGGGTCCGCAGCGTGCGTATGAAGTTCTTGAAGAAGCCCTGCACTCGGTCGGCGGGTACGGGTAGCTCTGCGCAGCGCAGCACGCCTTCGAGCTGCTCCCTAGTGGTGCCCTTGCTGCCGAACCACACGCTAACCAGCAACCAGTAGAGGTGACTGGGCGAGAAGGAAAGGTTCTGCTGGCGCGGAAGATAGCGCAGCAGCCGATGGGCGAAGCTGTTGATCGCAAAGACTACGTGCTCCAGCGCTCGCGGTTCGAGCAGCGGACCGGTTGCGGCCAGCTCTAGTTCCAGGCTTACGATGGACGGCGACCGGCGTTCGTCCTCGTCACCTTCTTCGAGAGAAACGGACACGCAGCTGGTTGATGCAGGTTCCGGGGGCTTTATCTCGGGGGCGCCATCAGTCGCAGGAGTCTGAGCCATCTTTCCTGAGGACCTTTGCCAGAAAAGCGAGGACAGAAGACGACACCCAGAAGTTGGAACGCTTCTACGCAGCTTCTTCTCCTGCTCGTGCCATCGCACGAGTCACGCGTAAGGCTCACGCATTGTCTTCGTTCTCTTCACCAAACACGCTACATTGTCATACCGGGAAGGCGGCGACGAAAGTGTGTTAGCTTTTCACACTAAGAAAAAATACTGAGAATCGTGTTTTATGGCTTACGAGATGTTGCTTTACTTCTGTAGCCAATTATGAAAACCATCCTTAACCGCAAATAGCTGTGAGAGTCCAGTAATAATTAAATCATAAATGTGTATGCCCATTGTTTCTGTCATTCTTATCTCATAATAGCAAAGACAGGGGCATAAATTTTATTTGCGATGATGACAGCGATGAATCAGGCGATAGTGGGCCAGTGGAAGAAAACTGTGGGATTTTAGGGGCGAAGCTCCTTAGGGTGTGGGTCGTTCCTTCCTCTGTAGTAGTAGTAGTAGTAGTAGTAGTAGTAGTAGAAGTATGTAACCACCTCTAGTTTATGAATTGCTCAATAGATGGCGTTGTGTGTGCGTACGTGAAAGAGACGCCATATGTAGTTTCATGAAGTGTTCACTACAAGTCCGTAGCTCTGGTTGGCATGGAGACCGCTATGTATGTATGTATACGCATATATACATATATATGTATTTGTATAGTATAACAGGAAGCCGACTTCCGCTTCCGTTTCCACTTCCGGTTCCGCTTCCGGTTCCGGAAGCCAGCTTCCGGCTTCCGGAGAACGCTTCCGGTGTTTTTCTCGCTCATCCGTAGCTAGGTGCGCTGCGGTGCACAAGGGCATTCGTTCCCGACGCGCGTTCTCTTTCGTTCCCGACGCGCGCTCTCTTTCTCGTCCGTAGTTAGGGGCGCTGCATTGCACAAGGGCGTTCGTTCCCGACGCGCGTTCGCTTTCTCTCTCGTTCCCGACACGCGCTCTCTTTATCTCTCGTCCGTAGCTATGATTTACCCGAATGATCCCCCGGAGCTTCGCCCCACTCATCATCATTCACCCCGTGGATATGCTGTGATTTTTTTTCTGATTGATTTTGGATGAAGAAAGGAGAGAAAGCTCTTCACTTGAACGTAGAGACACATATATTTTTGCCAAACACGAAGATTTGAAGTGTCCATCAAGAGGTTGCGCTGTCGCATACATATGTTAAACTTCTATTTACACAGGTCTGGACTGGTCCTCCCCTCACCAATGCTCATTGTGTGGTGAAGCGGAGGCAAGGGACCATTTCATGTTGTCTTGTAAGCGTTTTTGTGCAATAAAAAAGAGAATACTGGAAACCCCACTTCCCACCATTGACCAAGATTTATCTATGCCTGTGATCTTATTTTTCGGACCCTCTATCATTGGGTTCAGAAGCAGAAATGTTTCCTTGACAATCCAAAATTACCTCATTGAATGTAATCGATTACCACGCTAGACTGATAGTTCCACCTCCCCAGCATAGTTTTTCTTTTGTTTAATTATTTATTGAGTTTCTTATCATTAGTTTTTATCAGCGGAGATGTTTATGCCGAGCGTAATCTGTATGTCGTAGGCCGAAAAATGTGAACCGATCCTGGACGTAGTGCAGAAAGGGTCCAAGCGCAATGGCACATACCCCAGTGAACTATAGCGAAGCTGAGCCTGGCTAAGTCTAATTAAGCATGGTTGGGACTTCTTAAGCTTAGTCAGTCATCGATAGCCAATCAATAGGTAATCGATAATCGATCAATAATGAATAAATTCCGGGCAATGCTGGGGATGACTGGTAGTGCTTCGCCTACCCCAAATACGTGGTCAATACCTTGCAATAGCCAATCGATAGCCAATCAATAGCTAATCGATAATCGATCAATAATCAATAAATTCCGGAAAATGCTGGGAATGACTTGGCAGTGATTAGCCTAGCCAAAAGCCAGGACTAGCTAGGTGCCCATCAGCTCCGCTGTTTCTTTAGCATTGAGCCTCCAATGCAAGCTACGCTCTTTTTCCTGATTTAATTCGCGGTCTTTCTTCTGATTGCTTTTTCCCTCTCACGAAAAATTACTTTCCAAGTTCCAAGAAAGGAGCGAAGCGGGAAAGTTGCCTTAACATTGCCAGGCAGAAAAAGCAATATGCGGCTTTACTTACCTTAGATATATGTAAAGCCTCCGACAGCATTGAACATATAAATTTAACAAATCGGTTACAGGGCCATGACTTTCCAGGTTATATTGTAGCATGGGTGCATGAGTTTTTAAGACAGGGAATTCCATTGTTTTCAAAGCGGCTTTTCTTCTAGTGAAGACAAGCAAACAAGAGGTGTGCCTCAGGGTTTGGTACTTTCACCAGTATTATTTAATATTTTACTGAGCAAGCAGAATCCCCGTTCAACCAGGTGTCTGCACCTACGTCTATGCTGACGACATTGCCTTTTTTTGGTAAAGCTAGTGACATATACTCCCTTTACGAAATTTAGCAGTCGTATCTAAGGGAACTGGAAGGCTGGCTGGATAGCTTACATTTAAACCTGAATGCTGTATAACCAAATGAAACATAACAGATTGAAGCCTCAATGCAGTGAGCCCACGGGTGCGCAGCGACCGACCGCGCGTCTGCAGGCGAGCGCGTTTTCGCACGGTGCCGTGAGCAGTACAAGCCGCAGCTCGCCGTTGACACCGGGCGGACAGTTCAGACCATTCTCGTGAAAACGAGGTGAAGAGAAGACACTGTTGTGCGTGGTGCCGAAATTAGAGCTACTCTCGAGCCGCTTCTCCAGCTTACGCTGTGACTGTGTTGCGTGTGCCGCGCAGGCCTGTGACTTTTTTCTTTTCTTCTAAATTCTCGGACATTTCAATATAGTTATTTCTCAAGTTGCGTCGCACTGCATGTTTATCGGTCTTCTCAGCGAGGAATTTCCCGCTGCTTCTTTTTGTCAATCCAGAACATTCCTTGTTTGGTGCTAAGAGAAACATGAACATATGCCATGCCTTTTTTCAATGTGCTTCTTACCGTTCCCTTTCCATTCCGGTGAACTGCCAGTATCTAGCATCAACAAGTTCATAGACCAAATCTTCATGACATTAACCGGGCAGCGCGCTCGGGCGAGCTTCTCAGTGCACGCTTTCGGCTACTCATCGAACATCGCAGACCCAACCTCGTAGCAGAAATCTTCCTTGCGGAAGTTCTTGCTACAAACCCGAGTTGTAGCGGATGGCTGCTTGCTGGTTGTATGTTTCGAAATCCAAGCTACATACAGATTCTTGGCCTGCGGGTGCATGTGAAGGATGACACCAGGCTCCGTTGTGTGCGCGTCCGACACTGCGGTACCAAGCAATAGCCTAGCATGTCGGACGCCTTGAAAGGCAGCCACTACCTGTTATAGTGCTTTCAAGTGTAATTAAGCAGACACCCAAAACGGGAGAATATCCCCACTTAATCAGAACCGTAGCGCAGGTGGGACTAAACTTTCGTTATCAGCTCGCTTCGGCACTTCCGAAGCAGACGACGCGGCCGCTGTGTCCACGTGATCCCTCATACCGCGTCACGCCGACAGTGGCGCCAGCTTTCGCAGTAGTGGAGCTCGCCCCCAATTACTCTGCGTCACCGCCTAGGCGACACAAAAGCCCCGCCGGTCTCCGCACCGAGCACATCGCCGCGAAGATGGGGTGGCCGAAGAAGAGCGTCACTCCCGAAGAAGAAGAAGCGCGGCGCGAAAGTCGACGCGCCGCTACTCGAGAGCGAGCGAGACGACTTCGGTATCGCGTCACCGAAGCGGCGGCGAAACATCGGCGATTCGCAGATCTGGATTAACGAGCCCACGAAACCGAACAAAAGCGTTTGAGCGTCCGGAAGCGTCCAGATATTTTAATGACCGAGTGTTCGTTGCTCCTTGGGCTGTCGATGATTACGGGGTGATCTTGCGAAAAACGTGGCCGAGTCTCGAAGCATAACCTCGCAAAAACTTTACCGAACCGAGATAAAGCTAGGTGGGGCCGCCAGCTTCGCTGTTCGCCCAGTCTTCGCACCACCAGTGTGAAGCTGCCCTTAATTTTATTGCGATAGCAATTATATGGACACTTCAAGCGGATTTCTGTCGCCGTCGTCGCCGTGAGGTTCCGTATTAAGTCCAAGGGCGATAAAATCGTCGCCGCGCGCCGTATGTGCATGCGAAAGCGCGCCAGGGACGCGCGCCTTCACGGAGAGCGAGCGCACAGCGGAGAGCAAACGCAAATTCCGTCGTGCGAAAGGCCGCGGGGGTATGAGAGGGAGCGAGGGGGGGGGGGGCGACGCTTTGCTGCGGCACCAAACGCGTATCTTGCAAACGGGCGCAAGGGTAACTGGTGACGCAATCTCCCACGCGAAAGAGTAGCGAAGCGGGAAGGCAGCGCGGGAGGGAAGGAGGGGGGGGGGGGGCGGTTTCTACTCTGCCAACAAATACGTTGTTGTACTTTGCGCCTGTGTCGGCTGTCGGTGTTGTCGCGCGCAGCGTACCTTGAAAGCGACCTCCACATGGCTCTGACCTTTGTATGCGCCGTGCTTACGCCGCTCAGTTGCCGTTGAAAGGATAGACCGCACGAACCTTCGCTCGCTGCGGCGGCCGCGCTTCCCCACGCCCGCGTTTTGACAGTGGTTGTCTGCGGTCATCGAGTGTGATCTATTCATGTTTGCTTCTGCACGCTGACACCACGCTTGTTAATTCAGTTAATTAAGTTAGTAAGCGAATGTGTACAGTTTATGCAGCCGATAAAACTACTATCCCTACTCCTTATAGCTCTCTACTAATTTGCTATCGCAATTGATGCTTCGCCTTTGCGGGCGAAACTGCGCCATTTTTTAAGTTTAAAATAATTATTACTCATTCGATATGACTTTCCTGATTTTATTTTAACAGATAATAATACGTTATTCAACCCTAATTTCATAAATATTCGGAAATTTATGCTTCCATAATAATTTGGAATAATCCACCCATATCTTGGCCCATCCCCCATCGTGGGTAGGAGCCACAGACGTGATATGCAACAAAAAGAACAAGAACAACAACAGATTGATGGGCTAGTTGGTACTGCATAACTTGAGGCAAGGCGCAAAAGAGCACACAGGACGACAGAGGAGACGAATACACGTTCCGCTATAACACAAGGCGCTGGATGCCATTCACTGACTTAATTTGACAATATGGAGAAATTGATTTATTATAGTACGCTTCAGGCAGCGTTGGAAGTCGTGACAATTACTGGAACAATGTGCCCAATACAATCGAACCGCCTGTTTCAGATGGCATACGCTTGTGTGCGGAGCTGTTTAAGCCGGCCGTAATGTGTGCCGCCTGCCACAGCGTTGCATAGCAACCACGTGGCAGAGCGTGGCGCGCTATGCTCAGGAGAGAGAAAGAGAAAATGAGAGCGAGAGAGAGTGCTCGCGTCGCGCGCTATGCTCGGGAGAGAGAAAGCGAAAACGAGAGCGAGAAACAAATTGTAGCAGCACCAACGAGGAAACGCGCAGCAGTGCTGCCGACGCCATCCGCGCTTCTACGTTTCCCCGCCTTAGCGCGTAACGCTCGCGGTGTTCGTGACCAACGTTTATAGAACCTACTTCAGTTGCCAAACTCTCCGCCTTTGCTGTACTCTCAAATCGGCGCAAGAACGACTTCCGGTACAGGTGGCGCGACCGCAGCAACAGGCTCTATGTAGCAGACGACAGAATACGAGCGAAGGCGGCGGCTGACTTGCAGTTGCGACTATCCGCGCGCAAATATTGAATTGCCTAGCCAGCCAATAATTACCTCCTTTAGGCAGTCAGCGCAGTTAATATCTCAGGACTGTTCGGCACTTGTAATGGGAGCTCGGTTTGCGCAGGCTTGCGTCAAGTGCAAGTCGACAAGGGTCAACGTTGCTCACTGATTAAACGCACCTTGCGACCGCTTGCGACGACAAAAGAGTAGCTTTGACGCAGGTTCTATAAACGTTGACTTTGGATGACCGTTTTCCTGGCCAGCAGAGAAAACTGAAAGGTTTTCGTAGGTTGGGAAGCAAATGCGCTATTACAGAATTTGTCGGAGGCGCGCTAGGCATGCAGTCTTGTGTAGCCGTGTTTATTATTGTTTTTTTTTTGCTTGCATTTCTTGCGGCGAGACCCTATATGATTATGAAAATTGCAATCCAGATTAGATTATGGTAGACGCGTTCAGCTTAAGAAACGGCGGAGATACTAGGAAACACCGCTGCACATTGATTATTCAGGTCGCGAATGCAGCGGAGTGCATTTCACGAATTTTAAGCTCGAAGGCACATTATAGTTAGTATAATAACATGTATAGGATTCGGCTCTCAGCTCGCATGATACTGAAATTTCCTGCACAATCTTGAGGTTCACAGCTTGACTGATTCGAAGATCTCTCTAGCACAAGCTTGTCCCGATCTGGCGTCTTCCTTTTTTTCGTTGGCGCCTTTGAAAGATACGATGGTAGGTTGGGGAAAACTTTAGGCACACTCCCTTCCACAAGACTCCACTTACCGCTATCGATTTCGACTTTTTGCCCGTTGACAAAGTGGGTGTACGTCTGCAAGATGTCCTGGCAGTGGAAATGCACATCGCACACTCGCGATTTGTCTGACAGCCTTTTGTCCACACGGGGAATGGCCCGATCCCACGCAGCGCGGAGAGCCGGATCACGCGGGGCCCAGAAGAAGTGCCTCGATGTTTTGTTGGCCTTATAGCCGCTTGTGCAGCCGGGCACACAACACGTCGGCATTGCGGACGCGCGAACATCCACACTCGGTTGAAAACAACAGCACGTGTGCGCTTTCTGCCTGTGCCTGCGTTGTCCGTGACTGCAGCAGGCGCCTCTGGCGGCGGCTGCAGTCACGCAGTAGCGCGCAGTCACCACCTGCGCGCTACTGCGTATACGCCGTGACGTCGTCCCGGCGTGTCGTCTGCTGCGCGCCGCCCGTACACTGTGCATAGCTTTCGCCCCACTTCCCCTACGTGTGCTCGGACTGCAAGTGCTTCGCGAGGCGTTCCCCGATGCCACGGACCACGAGGAAATGCTTGTACACTTCGTATAACTTGGCATTACTTCGTATACCTTAGCATCACTCCGTATAGCCAGGACCAGCTAGGAACCGATCAGCTCCGCTGTGTCTTTAGCCTTGCGCCACTAGTGCAAGCTACCCCGATTTTTTTAATGCGATAGCAATTATATGGACACCCCAAAGCAGATTTCTGCCGTCGGCGTCGCCGTCGTCGTCGTCGTCGCCGTCGCCATCGACGTGAGGTTCCGTATGACGTCAATGGAGATGAAATCGTCGCCGCGCGCCGAACGCTGTATGTGCGAGTGAAAGGGCGCAAGGGACGCGCGCTTTCACGGGGAGTGAACGCACGGCGAACAAACGCGCGTTCTGCACCGTGCTCCCTGAAGGGCTGCAGAAGTAGGCGTCTCTTTCCTCCTTTACAATCACCATATATGTAGAGCAAACGCGCCTTCTTCCGACGCGCGAAAAGACTTGGGGGGGGGGGGGGGGGGTGCAGGGAAGGGAGGTGACGTTTAGCTGCGGCACCAAGTGCCTATTTATATCAGAGGCTCCGGCAACAGTCACCAACGCCGCACGCATTTTGTGCGAACGCGGGCAAAACGCCGACGGCGTCGACAACAGTTCTGCGTGTTGCCGGTGCTGCTGCATGTCGAAGTTTGTACAGCTGATAAAGCTACTATCATTACACCGTATAGCTCTCTACAAATTTGCTATCGCAATTGATTCTTTGCCTTTCAGGTGAAACTGCGACCACTTTTTTGTTTCTCTAACTTGTGCACCCTTAAGCAGTCTAGAGGGGTTCAAAAACCATTTCAGCAGGATTCTAAGTGCATAACAGCGTAATTAATCATGCGCGCTTCTTAAATATTTGCCTTTATAGCTGAGTAAGTAGAGTGCAAGCCTTTTTTCATCTATGAAAACGTTTTTTATACACATTGCGCAATGCACACGTAATACTACAATCAGTTAAATATAACGCGAGAAATACCGACAAAATAGTCTCCAGACACTTGAGCAGCACTCTTCATCACCCGTCTCGTGTTGACCTGGCATGGTTGTTTTACCAAATCAACTCGACGACCCTGCCGACGAACAGGGTCGTGTTGTTTATCGGCCCGTAGAGCACGAACACGAACGGGTGATTGGCGCGGAGCTCTATTGGCGAGCCGGGGTGCACGCCGCTCTCGTTGATCACCGTGATGCCGTGGTGCTCTCCTTCGTGGCCCACCTTGTTCACCTTGAGCTTGAACTTGTGCAAAAACTCGGTGAGAGGCTGGCCAGACTCCTTGAGGAGGCCGCTGAGGTCGGCCTTCTCCGGGTCGAAGAGAGCAGCCAGGCCAGCCCGCTTGAGCACTTGCCGCAGCGACACGGAGCTCTCGAGCTCGATGTTGGGCATGCTCAGTTCGACGAGCGTCTCGTCGCAGCTCTTGAGCGCCTGCTGCAGTGCCTCGGCGTCCAGCCGGTACTCGACGGCGTGTACCCCGCGGCGGTCGGTGGGCAGCAGGAGCAGCATGTGCCACTTGCTGCCCACGCTCGGAACGACCAGGCAGCGAGCCGACAGCACATTGGACGCGCAGTAGCGGTAGAACGAGATGAAGCATACCATGCGCGCCTTGCATGGTGCAGCACCGTCTCGTGCCGGTTCGACCCGAGAGCCCCAGGAGTGCTCGGCGTACGCGGCGCTCGCGTAGAACACGTAGAAGTTCGCGCGCAGTGCCTCGCTCGAAGCGTCCTGGAGATGGTCCACAGATGTAACGTACAGGGCGCTGATGAACTGGACGTGCTGATGTTTTCCGCGGACACGCAGCGTGCGTATGAGGTTCTCGAAGAAGCCTTGGACTCGGTCGGTGGGTACGGGTAGCTCTGCGCAGCTCAGTACGCCTTCGAGCTGCTCCCTAGTGGTGCCCTTGCTGCCGAACCACACGCTAACCAGCAACCAGTAGAGGTGACTGGGCGAGAAGGAAAGGTTCTGCTGGCGCGGAAGATAGCGCAGCAACCAAAGAGCGAAGCTGTTGATTTCAAAGACTACGTGCTCGAGCACTCGTGGTTCGAGCAGCGGACCGGCTACGCCCAGCTCCAGTTCCAGGCTTACGATGTACGGCGACCGGCGTTCGTCCTCGTCCCCTTCCACGACAGAAACGGACGCGCATCTGGGGGATGCAGGTTCCGGGGGGTAGATCTTGGGGGCGCCGTCAGTCGCCGGAGTGTGAGCCATCTTCCTCGAGGGCCTAAGCCAGAAAAGTGAGGACAGAAGATGACACCCCGATGATAGTTGGAACGCTCTTATGCGGCTCCTGCTCGTGCCATCGCACGAGTCACGCGTAAGGCTCACGCATTGTCTTCGTTCTCTTTACCAATCACGCTACATTGTCATACCGGGAAGGTGGCGACGGAAGTATAGTATATTATCCGTTCACTCGAAGAAGAAATACTGAAAATTGTGTTTGATGGATTACGAGATGTTGCTTTACTTCTCTAATGAGCTAAGAAAACCATCCTTATTCGCAAGTAGCTGTGAGAGTCCAGTGGTAATGAAATCATTAACGTGTATGCGCATAATCTGGGCTACCTTCTACTGAATTGCTTCTGTTAGAACGCGGTCGTTGTTATTGTCATTCTTATCTCATAATAGCAAAGACAGTGACACGAATTTGATTTGCGATGGTGACAGCTATGAATTCGGTGATAGTGGGCCAGTGGAAGAAAACTGTGCGATTTTTCTCATGGATTTTGGAAGAAGTGAGTGAGAGAAAATTCTTTAATAAATGTAGAGACACAGCTATTTTGACCAACCATGAAAATTTGAAATGTCCATCAAGTGGTTGCGCTGTCGTATGCATATGTTAAACTTCTATCTACAGAGGTCTGAATAGTCCCCTCACCATTATGCTCATTCTGTGGCGAAGCATAAACAATACACCCTTTCTTGTTGTCTTGTAGGCGTTTTTCTGCAGTAAGAAAAAGATTAAAGGAAAAGCAGATTCACAATATTGGCCTAGATTTATCTATGCCTTCGATCTCATCTTTCGGAGCCTTTATCATTGGGTTCAGAAACAGAAATGTTTGTTTGGCAATCCAAGATTACCTCATGGAATATAATCGATTACTATGCTACACTGATAGCTCCACTTCCCCACCATAACTATTGTTTTGTATATGTTGCTAATTTTCGTATTATTTGTTTTTTTCCTGATTTAATACGCGGTCTTTCTTGTGATTGCTTTTTTCCCTCCACAAAATATTACTTTCCAAGTTCAAGTAACTTATTGTTAATTGCCTTGTTTTTATCCGTTTAACTTAAAGGGACACTAAACGCAAATAAAAAGTCAAGCTAAAGTGATAGAGTAACGCTCTTGAACGTCTAAGGCGTCAATATAATAGCGAACAGAGCTTTAGTAACCGAGAAATTGAGGTGAATGCAGGACACGATAAGATACTCTCCAGGGACCTTCAGGTACTTGCCCGATGACGAAGGCACTCCCCAAAAAAATTATGTCGCTAGTACTCCACCAGTCGGATGAAAAAGATAATTTCGTTGAATTATAAGATGGAAGAAAATGCTACTTGTCTGCTTCTATTACATTCTTAGAAAAAATTTGCTATTTTACCTTGTTTTCCCAGATACTAGTTGTATGATATGGTATTACAAAACAAGCAGTAAATAGAGAGAGAGAGAGAGAGAGAGAGAGAGAGAGAGAGAAAAGAAAACTCGGTGCTCGAATGACCCATTGAGCGAAATGCAGCTCCACTAACGTGAAACCCGGGGAGGTGCGAAGCATGCAGTGATATGCACCGCTAATGGTCAAAGAAAGGTGAAAGGTGGCGTCCTCTCACGCATGGGCAACGCAGGCACTGACACATCAGCTGTTTGCCTCGGGTTGAATAGAACGGACTAGAAGAGAAATGAAATGGAAGCGAATGGAGTATGGAAAAAATTACTGTCGATGATAATGTGTTAGCATTGGATCAATTTAGCGACACAACGTAGTGCCACCGTCGAAACGAGTTGTGTATGACGCGTGTACTGCAGCAGGTCTCCTCTTTTGCGCTCCCATAAGAACACTCAGATATTCGCCGTTGATCCTCACTCCTTAGACTGGGAAGGCTTAGGAGTGAGGATCAACGGCGAATATCTCAGCAACCTTCGGTTTGCAGATGACATTGTCCTATTCAGCAACAATGGGGACGAATTGCTAGAAATGATTCAGGACCTTTACCGAGAAAGTGTAAGAGTGGGGTTGAATAATATGCAGAATACGAATATAATGTTCAATAGCCTGGCAAGGGAACAAGACTTCAGGATCGCCAGACAGCCTCTAGAGTCTGTAAAGGAGTACGCTTATCTAGGTCAGTTACTCACAGGGGACCCTGATCATGAGAAAGAAATTTACAGAAGAATAAAATTGGGTTGGAGTGCATACGGTAGGCATTGCCAAGTCCTGTCTGGGAGCTTACCACTGTCGTTGAAAAGAAAAGTGTGCAATCATTGCATTATACCGATGCTAACATTTGGGGCAGAAACTTGGAGGTTAACAAAGAAGCCCGAGAACAAGTTAAGGTGTGCACAAAGAGCGTTAAAATGTTAGGCCTAACGTTAAGAGACAGGGTGAGATGCGGTGTGGATCAGAGAACAAATGGGGATAGCCGATATTCTAGTTGATATTAAGATAAAAAAAATGGAGCTGGGTAGGCCATGTAATGCGTAGGATGGATAGCCGGTGGATCATTAGAGTTACAGGATGGATACCAAGAGTAGGGAAGCGCAGTCGAGGACGGGAGAAAACTAGATGGGATGATGAAGATAGGAAATTTGCAGGCGCAAGTTGGAATCAGCTAGCGCAAGACAGGGGTAATTGAAAATCACAGGGAGAGGCCTTCGTCATGCAGTGGACATAAATATAGGCTGAAGATGATGATGATTATGATTATGAACTGGCTACAGGTTGCCGTCAACGCATGTGAAAATTTTGGCGTATGCCAACGACATTGCCGCTTTCTGCTCAAATAGAGAGAGTATTTGTGAAGCCGTGGTGGTAGATGAAACCTTTTGCAAATGCACCGGGGCGCAAATAAACTGGGAGCTAGAAGAGTTATAGGTTCTGGCATGGTGAACGGGATGAAACGCCACACTTCTTCTCTCGACTTCTGCGGTCAACCACAGCAACAACGTATCTTGGCGTGCCACTCAATTGACTATTATCGCGACCCGGGGCCGTACTGGGATGAACAAGCGGCGGCAGCAAAAAAAAAAAAAAAAAAAAAAAAGGCTAATGCGTGGCAAGGGCGACAATTGTCAATGTTCTCACCCGCCACAGTCTGTAACCTATTTATCACCTCCAAAATATGGCGTGTTATGAATGTGCTGTATGCTTCGCGGATAACATTAAAAAAATCCACTGTGTCTTCGCCGTTCTCATATGGGCAACAACCTGGGAAAGAACCAGCCGCACAAACCTGTTCTTGCCCGTATATAAAGAAGGGTTGTTTTAGTCTGGCACATTTATGTGTGTGACAAGTTTTATCGCGCTTGATGTACCTTCGCGATGAGAACGATATGTTCCTTCGCACAGTCATGAAAGTCCGTTTATGTCGTCACCTTCCAGGATTTGTTGTATGCTCGTTCGAAGCAATGTGGGGTGCCGTTAAAGGTTATCTACGAGAAGTCGCACTTGCGTGATGATTGTTGCATGTGCTGTTTTCTGTGCAGTATCTCTCCAATGTTACTAGGAAAAAAATTGTATGAGGACCTAATAGACACTATGCTCCCTGTACCGATTTACCGCAGGTCAAACTATGGAGGCCCAGGAGATGTTCTCAAAAGGGTTAAAAGAATGCCAGTACACACTTCGGTAAGACTTTTTTCTTTAAACTGCACACTAATATACTATCATTAAAACATGGATGCATAACAAAGATATTTTTGTCCCTTGGTCAATTAATTGCTTCTCATGTAAGAAACCTGAAATGATTGAGCACGTGTTTTTAGATTACTGGGACGCAATTTTTTCTGGGCTGTGCTTACCTTTAGATCCACAGGGAATAAGATTCTTACCGGGCGAAACAGAGGGTTTTCCGTATGACGCTATAATGTTCCTGGGCCTCCACAGTTTGCGCAAAACTAGAACGCAGTTCCATAATGCTGTTGTCGTAGTGAGATCTGCACGCAATCACTTTGAACATTGAAAGTATAGTACGGATCAGGGATGTCCATCGGGCACTGCCTCAACTGCCAACATGGATTGAAAGGATTGAAATGCTGGACGAACTGGCAGCATTGATTTTTATTTTTATTTTTGTTTTATTTTGATTTTGGCAGCATTCATTTTGTTTTATTGATTTTTTTATTTCTCTCGCTCCCTGTCTGTCTCTCTCTCTGCATGTGCACCTCCTCTCCTCCAATGTTCTGATTTCACTCTCTCCCAGCTCGGCGGTGCTGCGCACGACAACGAGACCAACCTAGCGAGGCTTTCACAGCTCCGCTGTAAAAGAAAGCTGTAGTTGCCGGTAAGCGTGACACGCAGTCAGGGATCTTTGAATGTTATCGCGTTCCACTCTTGAAGGCGAAGCTTAAGCGTCCTCCAAGTTTTTAAAACGCGCACTGCGCTTCAGGATTTTTTTTTCACTTTTATTTTTAATCGAATAAAAAGAACGACCCAGTTATGCTACTGTAATAAGCTAGGATGCTTCCGGTGTTTGACTTGGTGGGCAGTTTCATTATAGCACTTCTTCGTTTTCTTACAGCACTTGCGCGCTCGCGATTAAGCTCACACACAGAAAAATGAGCTAAGCAGAGGTTGCTTTTATCTTCCTGCGAGGCCGCCACAGTGGTTCGTTTAGAGATCGTTGAAGAAGCTTCCGGTGTAAGATCAAGAAAAAAAAAGTAATGACACAAAAAGAGGAGACGGCGACTGAGGCGGCGGAGCTGCTTTTCGTAGCTGTTTAGTTATAGACGATGAAAACAATTAAAAATTAAGAGAAGTGAGAAGAAGGAAACTCGAGGTGAAAGAGATAGTGAGGATGAACGAAAGAAGAAAGAGTCGGCACGAGGAAAGTTTTGAAGGCGCGATTCTGCGGGCCGTAACCGCGCCGTAAGGCGCGCGCCGTGGTGCCTCTAACTATTTTTCGGTATGCGGACGTTGCCGAATATCGAACGTACGCAAAAAATAAAAATAAGAAGGTGGGTATAAATTCTACAGGCCGGGGTCGAATTCGCGTGGTTGAAGCAAAGGAGTAAAACGAACGCAGCTCTCGAGTTGAGTACAGCTTATCTCTTCTCCGCATGATACACGGATCGGTGGAAGACATGTATGGGAAAGATTCCCTCCTGAATAGAAAGCCCAAACTCTGTGCGCACAATTTTACTATACTTGAGACACGAAGACCAACGTTTTTGAGTTCTTGCCCCTGGTGCTTGAGGGACGTCGAGGGCCTGCTTCCATTTTGGCTGAAGCACGCTACGGTGCACACACGCTGTCGAAAAAAAAAAAAACAAAACAAAAAAAAACAAACAAGAAACATTCTCGACTACGAGTGCAAAAAAAGATAGCTGACCAGGCTCATCCGCAGAGAGCCAGCGAGATCTTGGGACTGCAGCTCAGGCTTATTCGCCACACGTAGGCACGTTAATTCGCTCAACTTTGGGGTCATCCGCCTAGTCGTTCGTGCCTCTCTTCTGACATGTTGCTTTCACATGCTTTATTTCTTCATTTCTATCTTCACTCCGCTCATGACTTCTCAAGCAACGAGAAAGATGCTCTCTCTCACTCTTTTTCGCCGCAATCTTCTCATTACAAGTTACAGCCACGCGTGGACGGTTTTAATTAACTTAAAGAGGCCGGGCCACGAAATGAGACCGAGTGCACTTAGGTGTTAATACAGTAGGAAGCCGCTCAGCTCTCCCGTGCTCACAGCGCCCTCACGCGGTGCGGCGCGGCGGTGGACCCTTAGCGTAATTCTCCAATTAATCAGTGTTTCTTCTTTCCCTTGCTGGATTCGCGCTGACGAGACACGCAAGATTAAACTTGCACGAATATCTTCGGTGCGAGCCGTGGCTTAGGTGAGCGCGATTCGAAGGAGCCAGACAGGCGATGCTATATGCGGGCATATACGACGTACGGAGAATATGCTTTGATTACGTAATTCTCCAGTGGCACACACAACACACACACACACACACACACACACACACACACACACACACACACACACACACACACACACACACCACACACACACCACACACACACACACACACACACACACACACACACACACACACACCACACACACACACACACACACACACACACACACACACACACACACACACACACACACACACACACACACACACACACACACACACACACACACACACCACACACACACACACACACACACACACACACACACACACACACACACACACACACACACACACACACACACACACACACACACACACACACACACACACACACCACACACACACACACACACACACCACACACACACACACACACACACACACCACGCACGCACGCGCAGTAGCCCCACGAGAGGATAGATAATCGAAGAGGTATACACATTTTACGGACCCGCCAAAGTACATCCCGATAAGGGTGGCCCAAAGAAGGTGTTTGATACAAAGGTTCTGGGAAAATTGAGTCCGCTAGTGCAGCAGAAATTGCTTTTCGACTCGCAGTTAAAATGTACTTCATGCTGCATCTGACTTTCAGGAAAAGAACTGAGTCAAGTATCTCCTTCAGAAAGCCCCAAGAAGCCTGTGGGACATCTTTGGCATCTGATGACACTACTATATTAGGAAGCTCGTGAACTAATCGGAGTTGTAACGTTTCACTCAAGAACAGATGATCACGGTCTCAAAAGAAAAACAGGCAAGAAACAATTTGTCTGACGAAGAGATGGACTAATCCTAGGCCAGAACGTTCAAGGGGGAGAACAGATTATCATGCCGCATCGATTCACAACTTGAGCTCCAAATAAATGTTGCAAATAATGCAGTGTCTGAATGCCATGTAGTGAGCAGTGCAGTATTTACAGCACGTACGAGATGGGAAACTAAGAACATATTGCACACTTCAGCATGGCCGAACATTGACAAATTTCGCCCTTGCCATGAATTCGCCTTACGCTGCATTTTTCCAACTTCTCCCGACCATCGTGTATGGCTATTTCGATATTGTGAGAAAGGTACTCCCAAATAACTCAGATTTTTTCCCCATCGAATGCCTGCATACTATGATGGCGTTGTGGCCCATGCATAGCCCAAACCTTGAGCTTTTCTAAGTTAACGCCAGCACCAGAAGCCACACAAAAGTCGTCTTTAATTGCAAGAACATTTTTTACACTATTTTTATCATCACAAAAAAGACCACGTTCTCTGCATATATGCAAGAGCCCGAATCTCGTTCGATGTCAATTTAAACCCCCGGAAATGTTGTTCTTTCAGAATGCGTATACAAAGTGGGTCTAAATACAAGCAGAACAGAAGCGGTGACATAGGGCATCCTTGTCTTACTGATGACAAAAGCTTAATCGGATCGGAGAGAGAGCCGTTGACTATCAGCCTCGTCAAGCCATTAACATAACATATTATTCTGACACCTCTAAGGAGTCGTGGTCGAATATTTGTATGCTTTAGTATACTAAACAGGAACGAGTGATTCACCCTGTCGAACGCCTTAGCAAAATCTAGCTGTACCATTGCTACCTGCCCAGTCCCCTCAGCTACACACTCTAGCACCGATCTCGCAACATGAATGTTGGCTTGAATAGGACGGTCTCTGATGCCACATGTTTGATGATCACCTACCATAGATCTTATCACGACTTGCAAACGGTCAGCTAATACCTTTGGAAAAAGTTTACAATACACATTGCATAAGGAAATAGGCCGATATCCATCCACTTTCTGCAATTTACTCTTGTCAATGCTTTTGGCTAAAAGGACAGCGTTCCCTTCGTACGTTGTGGTAGGGAGGTACTCTACTTCCAAGGTCTCACGGTACACTGGAAGTAATAATGGTGATAAGAAGGAATGGAAACACTGATAAAATTCGGCTGTAAGGCCATTAGGGCCAAGCGTCTAGCCTTTCGCTAACGAATGAATGCATGCAGTTACTTCATTGATATCAATGTTTTCATTTGTATTCGTATAATCATAATCATCCTAATTTAACTGGGGCAGCAAGCATACAAATTTGCTGGCAGACGCATCTAAGTCCAATGACTTATGGTCACGAGATAGTTTTTGATAATGTTCGAAAAACGCTTTAGTTATTAGAGTTGGCTCGTTAACAATGATTTCACCATACTCTCTGTCTTGTATTTGTTTAGACAGTGCGTGTCGGCACTCATCATCTAGAGTCGACCTACTGCAAAGCTGTTCTTCCAGAAAACGCTGCGCTCGCGCACGCACTAGTGCACCTCTGCATTTTTCTGTGCATAAAGCTTGTAACTGCGCTTTGGTACTAAGAATATCATCAACATATCGACCCGAATGCAGACATTCAAGCTCGTGCAATTCGCCCAGAAGTCTATACAATTCTTTGTAATTATTCTGTTTATTCAAAGACCAATATTAATTATTCTTTGATAGCTATCATTTTAACTTCCTGCTTGAACAATTCCCACATAGCAAAGAGAGACAAGTCCTTGCGGCATGACAGATGAGAGCTATAAGTTAAGTAACTCGCTTTTGGAATCGCTCACGTGAAAGTAATTGGTTAATAAATTTCCACAATTACCAACACATACGCTACCAAAAGAAGCTGAGACTAGGCAATGAGCACTAAAGAATGCAGTGTGCGCCGTGTAACCATAAATATGAGATAGCGCACCAAGAGAAACGTAAATTCGACCAAGCTTTGCATGCGACGTACCCTGGAAATGCGTGTAGCGACATCCCGCCTTTTCATTTTCGCCAATGTCCACATGCTGATAATCTCACATGAGGCGTTGCAGAGCATGCATCACTACTTGGATCACGTCTCAGCTTCATTGATGTACAATCTTGCGCGTTGCGTACACAATTGAAGTCTCCAAAAGAAGGAGCAATGCACGATCATTACGGGAATGACGTTCAAAAGATAAGAAGAAACATTCTCGTTCACATAACTTGTTCAGGGCATAAACATACACAAATCTAAAACTCACACCACTGATATCAATATCACACCACATTAGGCGCCTGCCCTATCTGTACTCAAAGGCAGCACATCACATTGTAAATGTTTCTTAACAAATGGCATACAACCCGCGGAAATGCCTTTTGCATGGCTCACACAAATTTTATACTCAGATAGACAATGGAGATAGAGGTACTTCTGTGTCTTCATCGAATTCAATCTTTGTTTCTTGGATAGCAGCAGTATCTAATTTCCGATTGCGTGACAAACGAAGAAGCTGTACGTGCCGTCGCTTACTGCGTAAGCCACGGAAATTTAAAGTACCAAAATGAAAGAGAAGAGCGCCCGCCATGATGACATATGTTGGTGAACTGTTTAAACGCTGCTCCATTCGTGCAACACTTCCTCGTTGATAATGTGATGCACTGGCTACCTTTTGCTGCACTTTGACACCAGTGACATCTGCAGGAGAAGGTGTTCCCCGGTGCGATTTTACTAACTTTGACACTTTGAGAACTCCAGCCTCCTTCCCCGAGTTCGATGCGTTGTCAGACGGCGCTGGACGCTTCTTGGTTGTGTCATACAACGATCCCGATTTCGCTCACGATGGGCGATCCTAGACTGGCGGCAACACTGCCCATGACATAGGTGCTTCGTCGTCAGGGAACTCAGTGTCATCCTCGCCGGCAGGCTTCGAGCACGGGCTATTTATTGTTAGACGATGAAGGCTTTGTCTTCGCCTGTCGATGAGCCGCAGGAGGTGTTTCACCGGTTGCATCCACAAACTCACTCACATCTATTATATGATCTGTGATGGTCTCATCCTGAGCTGGTGTGTCTCATCCTCTGAACAACTTTTTTTTTCTTCCGTCTTTGTGATTCATCGATGCACTCAGTAACGTTAAATTGCACTGAATATACTGTAACTGTATTTCTGTTGGATGCTGTAACTGCGGCGTTTGTTATTATTCTCAGTACGTGGTTCAAATGTGCTGTGTGGTAAATTTCTTTAGAATGGTGAAGTGTTTTTTATACGTTGACGACAAATTTGTTTTATTTACAGATTTTCAGTGCACAAATAAATGGCGACACTTCCAAGTGCGCGCGTCGCTAAATTAAGACAACGTTCGGCAACACTCATCATGCGTAGTTAGCGAATAATTACATTTACATTCTAAACAATCATTTTCTTCTAATCTCCCAAAACGATCGCATTTTAGCAACGAGGAGGCTAAGCGAGACTAATTATTGCTGTGTAAGAAATTCTAGGGCGTAATAATTAGCTTCAAGAATGATGATATAACAATCCGCAGGGACATTCGAATACACAAGGACAAAGCTTACGCAAATTCATGCACTGCCCATCATTATCGTACAAACTGAACAGCAGTAGTAGTGTTATCGCAAACAGGCACAAGTGTAGCTTGGATTATGTCTGGTATTCTTAGTATGAATAACTTAAGCGATGGGGCTTTGTTACAGCTGCCACAACTAGATGTCATTAGTATTCGGTCATCAATTAACTTTCTTGGGCGCATCGGTGCCTTATCCTTCGCACGAAGTTCACCTTGATACCCGTCAGGAAGCGCACGCAGTTTTTAGTTGAAAATAGCCCGAAAAGCCAGTTGAGAAACTTAAAGGCATCACTTCCAACTGCTGAATAGTTAAGGTTGCAATTTCGGTAATAAAAGAGGTAGAGAATAACGCGTTTCTTTATTCTGTGGAGTCCTTACAATACTTTACAGAATTTCTGGAAGTTACAAGAATTTTCGGTTGAAAAAAAAGAAAAAAAAAAAAGAAAAGCTCGATGCGATCGTCACGCTTTATTAGCGCTCTATACAAAAGCACGCATTGCGGAATACTCCCACGTACTTTCGATAAAAAAAAATGAACTTGTGGTGTTAGGAAAGAAAAGTATAGGTGCACAATAATGGAGCGTTCCAGAAAGGCTGCTATCCATCATCGTTAGCAAGATACTATCCAAGACTTGTCATGTTGACCTAAGAGATGTCTAGAGTTCCTCGCGTAGACTTCTTTTGAAACACGAATACACAACGCCCGATAGCCTTCAAAAAAAAAAAAAAAAAAAAAAAAAAACAGAAACCGCTTGCACGTGGCTCTCTCTTCCTTTTTACTCTCGAGCATCCAGTGACTTTTGTTACCACTGGCTTCCTTTTTTTTTATTTCTCCAGCGGGATCGACCTACAACAGCAGTACGAGGGCTGCCGGCCATCAGACTTCAGTGCGAAGCCGAGCACTGCTATAGTCTCGCCGACAAAGCACTTTCCTTCGCTGCTCAATCTTTTTCGGCGCTGCCCGTTTAAGTCTCTTTATATCGCTGCCTGTCTGCGTAAGGCGAGTGACTGAGACCAAACGACGGAGCCTCGGCAACCATTCTCGGCCGATTGAGAAAAATGAAGCCGCGACAAATCGAAAGCAATATGCGACCGACCGCGTCGCGGTCACCGTTGTGTGCGCAGCCATGGCGGTAACAGGCAACAGAGAACGTTCGTGCTCTACGCCGCGCTACAGGCAAGCGGGATGCGAGGTTTTCTCCTGGAGCAGCCCGCATCGCTCGGTAGCGACCCTTCTCTCACCCAGGGGAGCGAGCCAACGACGCTTGAACTCGCTGTCACAGTGCGAGATTGGTGAGAGTAAGCGCGAAGAAACGAGTACCTCGCACGCTCTTTCCGGCATCGGTTGGCAGTTGGGGTGGATGGTCGCGCTCACTCGCGAACACGTACGAACACACGCGCGCACGAACACAATCGCACAAACACAAACACGCATGCACGCCGCAGGAGGAACCGGTCGTTGCCGAAGCAAGTCTGAAGGCTTCTTTCTGGTTTAAAGGATAATGAAAAGCAGGAAGAAGGTGAGAAAGAAGAGAAGGAAAAAAAAAAATCTGGAAACCACTGAGCTACCTTCTGGCCGGCCGCGCGGACTAAATGACGGCTTGGCGCCGCTACCGCAACCACGTCGCCCAGCAAGGAAGGCGGAGCCAGGGAATGCCAGGAACGCTGCCACTGCAGAGAAAGAGATTAATGAGTCGCTGCACTTTCCTTTATACCGTGGCCCGCCGGCCTGGATCTCGTGGGTTCACACAGGGACGCATGCTCGCGCGGTTTGGTCTCCCTTCGCTCTAGTCCCTCGGGAAACAGCGAGAGAGATAAAAAATAAGTAGTAGGAAGACCAACCTCACTAGAGCACGCTCGTGGACAGCCGACTGGTCTCGAGAGCCTCGCTTCATTCACAGTGTGCCTTCTTATCTGCCCTGCTTTTTTTTTCTTCCTTTTTACACACGCCCCCTGTGTATGAGTCAAAAGCGTCCAGGTTCTTTTGTATTGCTTCTTATTTTATTGTTTTTTTCGTACTACACAGCCGATACATCAATGTAACGCGTCCCTGTTTTCCCGTTAGCAGCATTTGAGCGTCGTTTGTATGAAAGTTTTCTCGGCCTTACACGATAGAGACGTGATGGACTGAAAAAAAAATGCACATATTCGTTCACCCTCTTCCACTGCCTCTCTCTACTTCGTTTATCTGCTGCCCATTGTTCTTGCCTTCCAAGATCCCTGCCACCCCCTCCCAACGAACCCATCTGTCAGCGTATGGAAGCTCGACAACGTCAGCACCACGTGTCTGCGCTTATTCCGACATAGCTTTTCTCAGACGTCTTCTTGCTACTCGTAGACCTTGGTATACGTGCTATCTCGCGTATCCGGCCCTCCAGCTTCCTTCCCCGAAATTCTTTCCCGTGATGACTTCTCGCGGCTTTCGAGAGAAGAGTTAGGGCACCGCACTGACTGCAGGAATGCTCGCGTCGGGAGCAGACAGTGGTGCGGCACCTTGGCAAACGAAGACCTACTGCGTGCGTGCACTGCCTACGTCGTTGCACGCGACTGCGCGTTTTCGTGTTCGCTTTTGTATGTGCGTGTGTACGTGTGCGAGCGAACAAAGCCTGACGTGGGAGGGACCGAGCGATAACACGAGGCTGGCGGGAGAATAAGATGTTCGGAGAGCACACGTGCTTCCCCCGCCTAGTCCCGGATGGGGAGAGACAGGGAGGAAACGCGAAGACCCGGGGTTGGTGAAAAAACGAGAAGCAGGGAGAGCCGGTCGTGCGGGAAAAGTGCAGGGCGCGTGCACAATGTATACGCGCGTCTATGTACGGCGAGTTATATCTCGTGTTTTTGTTATATACCGACCCAAATGACTCCAACACGGCCCCGGCGAATCTTGCAGTCGCTCCGGCGCCAATCCTGCGGGTTCAGCGAGCGTAGGTAGGTGATGCGCGTATGGATAGGTGGAACCCAGATAGCTAACCGTGATTTGGAGTATGGAGAGAAGCGTGTCCCTCCCCCTCCCTCTCCCCCTCCCTCTAGAAGAAGTTGAGAAAGAATAAAGAACTCAAGAATATCTAGAAACAAAAGAAAGTGAGGTATGACCGCGTTTGAACGGGAGAAAAAAGTTTTGCTTTTACTGTTCCATCAAAAGAAAGCAAAAAAAAAAAAATAATTGCGTAACACAATGGAAAGGTCGGGAGGCATAGTGGGACGAGAAACGGAACAGCCCCGTCTTGAGCATAAAAGCCGGCACGTTTTCATGTGCACGTTGTGCGAGCTCACGATATGTGGATGTGTCCCAACATGTACATCGGGAGTTTTCCCAATTGTCCACCCTTAGTCCCTTTGTTCTTCCCCATCCCTCTAGAAAGTGAATTATAGGTACCCGTGCGCTCCTTAGAATCGCTATTACAGCTACTCCTGTCTTAGAACAGGCCTGGTTTGCGCACTCGCCGCCACCCGAGAATCCAAGAAGTGTTCTTGAGCAAGACGACTCCGGAGAAGTGCTTTGGCGATACGAGGCGAGATCAGATTGAGTGCGTGAACGCACGCGCGCGTACCACCTCCCTTTCCCGTGTCGTGAGCAGAGTGGCAACCATCTTCACATTGCGAAATTTTCCCGTAGCTACGAGTATAGGGCCTCCGGCTGCAAGTTGCGACTTTCTGTTGAAAGTTGAGAAATCTTGGTGACGACATCGTCGCGTACTGCACGCCTTGATACAGAGGCGACCGCCCCGGTGAACACGCATGCGCTCGGGTATTAGGATGTCCACGGCAAACGTGGCATGCGCAAAAATAGTTTCGAGTACGTGGAAGCTTTTTGAAAGGCGACATCGTGAAACCTACGTCGATCCGCTGCATGTGAAATACCAATCACACTTTTAGTATGACGTATGCGCCAAACGTTTTGGCCCTACGATTAACATATATTCTGTGTGCGAATGTCCGCGTCTTAATGATGTTTAGTGTTTCTGAAACAACATCTGGGTGACGTTGATTCAGAAACACTAAACACTTCGGCATCTGGCTTGTTGAAGAGCTACTTCAAGCAAATCCGCATGTATTGCTCCGAGGCAGAGGTATAGACTATCCAGGATCGTTTTGCCAAGACGGACACATGAATATCTGCACCCTGGAAAGAAAAACGGCGCCAAAGGCTCACTGCTTCGAGAGTTTTAAGGCGAGGTCTTCAGAGGCGTCAGAATGCGGCCAGACGACAACTAATGACACGCGCGTAGTGGTTTGATGCGTTGTATGAATGGTTGCGTCACTCTATTTTTCTTTGCCATGGCACATTACTGACGAACATTACCGATGCACTTCATAGCACGTGTATACCGCAAAATTGTTGTTTCGTTATGGGATTCCGTAGCTGTACCAGAAATTTGACATACATTCACAGACCATAATCGAAGCCTGTGAATAAATTTTGAAGTTGGGTTCGTACGCGACCTGCCATTTAGCTTAGGTGACTTTCTTACCCGTACATTCTTCCACCATGGTGCTTGCAAGGAAAATCTCTCCTCTTCGGGCGGGAAGGGGGGGGGGGGGGGGAGGGTCCGCGCAGGACTTCTGGAGCCCCTGCTTGAAATCTTTTAAAGGATACTGACTTAGATATAATAGATGCACGAATTACACTCGCCTAATCGTCTCGTTGTGCTCTGAATGTCTGTACTGACAGCCCGATTTCACCTGTCTTGTCTGGCCAACGACCCAAACTGCCGTAAAAACTGCATAGGCATAACGTTTTATTGTACAGCATCGGTGACGCAATGTCTGACTCACATAGGGGCGAGAACAGGCCCTGTAGCCCACTGAAGAAAACCTGGGGTTAAATTCTTTCAAGAATCTCTTTAGTTGTTGTATTTGGGTGCAGCCTATTAATCTTCGACGACCGCTGGCTATAAAGCTGCATATCTGGCCGCACTTCCGTCATGAAAGTTACTGAAAGACGATTACGAGCTCCTCCTCAAAGAAGCGTAGAGAGAACGGCAGAGGGCACGGAAACTGATAAAGAGCTTGCCGCAGTAGTTCTTGTGTCCGCCGGGAAGGGGGAAAGAAAAAAGAACGAAATGACGGGGACCAAGAATGCTTGTATTAAATGTAAAAAAAATGAAAGAGAGAGAGAGAGAGAGAGAGAAGAGAGGAAAACGGGGCGTGTGTACTTTTGTAACGAAACAGTGTCGAGTAGGCAACGAATAATAATACAAAAAAAAATGAGCTCGTGACTGTGTGTGCGACAAACGGAAGGCATATCTAGCATCCGGATGCTCCTTTTTCGACCACGAGCGTAGACGAGACATATTCGTTCTGTCAGAGATAAGAGCAACAAAGGTCTTCACTTTCAGTGACAACCGCTGAGGGCGTTGGGTAAATGAGAAAGAAAGTAAAAGAAAGAAAAGAAAGAAAGAAAGAAGAAAGAAAGAAAGAAAGAAAGAAAGAAAGAAAGGAAAAGAGAGAACGGAAAAGAAATAGAGTGACCTCTAGTGAAACTCGGCAGGGGAAGTGTGAAAAGTTGTTCGCTGTGGTTTGTGCATGACGCTCCACAAGAGTGAAGTTCCAGAAGGGGGTACAGCCTGCAAAACCCTCTCGGAGTCGATTGTGGCCTGAGAAAAGTTGCCTCGGGCTCTCACCGGGGATGATAGGGTCGCGTCGGTGCGCGTAATCAGGCTCTTCTGTCGCCAAATGGATGCACTTGAAGGAGTTCTTCTTTAGACTGCATCGCCCTGGACTTACTTGCGAGAAAACTAGCGCTCATTTTCTTTCACTCCATATTATTTATAAACAGTAACCGTGTGTTTGATATTATGCCACGTGTGGTTTTGGTCACGGTGTAAAAAGGAAGGCGATCCGACGGCGGCGCGAGGCGCGGCCACTTAGTGTGACTGTACGCACGCCGCTGCCGCAAGGGGCAGCACCTGTTCTGGGGGCCACTTTTAAATGCGAAGCATTTCTTAGTCGGGGCATGTCAGGCGTCTGTCGGTGTCCGCGCGCCGGCAGGTGTTATCTCTCCGCTCTCACTCCCTCTGCTCTCACAGCTGCGGGCGCGCGCGCTTATCCTCGCCCCTAGCAACCGGAGCAAGTGGTGGGGGCGGAGTAGCGGAGAGTGAGTGGAGAGGAGGAGCGCGCTCTGGCATGTGAGGGCGCTCGCATCGCGGGAACTCGGCTGAGCTCCCGCGTGTGTGGAGAGAGTGTAGGAGAGGGTAGGTGCAGTGCTTCGCCGCTCCTTCTCTCGCCGTTCGCTCTCTCTCCTCCCTGTGCCCCAATCTCCCGTTCGCTCGCTCGCACGTATATATAAATGGAGTGAAGCGCGCGCCTCACTCTCGACCGTTCGCTGGCTGGGCGCCTCTCAAGGCGATGGCAGAAGTCGGTGAAGGCGAATGTCTGACGGCAACGACTGTTCGCTGGCTGGGCGCCTCTCAAGGCGATGGCAGATGTCGGTGAAGGCGAATGTCTGACGGTTGCCGTCAGACATTCGCCTTCACCGACTTCTGCCATCGCCTTGAGAGGCGCCCAGCCAGCGAATGGTCGAGAGTGAGGCGCGCGCTTCACTCCATTTATATATGCCGTTAGACATTCGCCTTCACCGACTTCTGCCATCGTCTTGAGAGGCGCCCAGCCAGCGAACGGTCGAGAGTGAGGCGCGCGCTTCACTCCATTTATATATACGTAGCCGAAACTCATGCTCATCGAAGGGACGCGCCCGTTGACCAGAGACTCGCGGCACGAGGCACACACCAGGTACGACTTGAACGGCGCCAGACGAGGGTTGTCGTCACAGACGGCGATGATGGTGTCGCCGTGCTCGTCGTCGGGGCCTCCTCTTCCAAACTCGTTCCAAAGAACCCGAAAAGTTCACGAATGGAGTACATGCGGACAAAGTACTCTATGCAGTGTGCCTCCGCCGAGTCCGACAAGTGTCCGACTACCATTCACGGACGTTGCATTGATCTCGCCTTTACCCGTAACTGTGACGTGCGCATGCTTCTCAAAGACCCTTTGACTGTACACTTTAGCGACCACAAGGCTGTGATTATGGCCGTCAGGTACAATGACAACACAAACAGGTGCTGATGAATGTGTAAATAAATGGTTATGGTACAAATCCTCGTCTCGTCATTAATTTATGCCATTAAAATTACTACGCCGTGTACTCTCGGCGCAAGAAATGCATTCGAATTTCCTCACGATTCCCTTCGGGGAGGTGGGGGCAATTTTTTTCGCTCGCTTTGCTGGCGCTTTTATGGGCACGCGCGGCAGAAGTGCTTTATTTCGATGAATGTATGTCGTTCGCCTGCTTAAAACGACTCTACTTGGTTGGAGGAACGTCCCTTTATATTTCTGCCGACATCGCGATTGACTCCGACGCGGCGAGCAGCGGTAAGCGCAGCGCGCCGTCTGCTCGAGCAGACGACGCGTCTCTCTCGTGTTCGAAATGACGGTATTTTGACTGTAAGTGGCATGAAACTTTCTACCTGCTCAGGATTTGGCGTCTAAATAACGAAAAATTGCATATATTTGGGTATGGGTGTTTAAATGCTGACGGAGGTCGTAAGTTATCCACTGTTGTGCCGCTTCTCCAAGGCCTCCTTAGGGTGCCTCGATGCCCAGCGCCGCCGTCCAGGGTGGAGACAACCCCGCTGGCGCCGCCATATTGAGTCACACGAGCTGAGACTCAGCTACGCTTGCGTTCAAAATAGTGTTACACGCGGCGCACTTCCAAGTGCTTTGCCTTGATGAGGATTTTTTTATCGGTATCGCATCTGCACATCTTTATAACCAATAGCCGTTAACGCGTCGAAGGTCCAAGACGTAAATGTATGGCGCCGGGAACATGCCCAAAGTTGCCTAATTCAATTTACATTTAGCATGCCGTGTGTACGTTTGAAATGCGCACTATTTTTTTTTTTTTGCGCTTCGATGCTTGGTATATAAGGTTTGCGACCCCCTGTGTGTGGAAGTTTTTCTTTTTCGCTGTTGTATTTTGGTTTACACGTCACGCCTCCTTTACCGTAGCCAGCCACTCGCGCACGGCGGTTAGTTTCCCTTGCGTTGCGCGTGCTCTTCGCGTTCGTTGCAATTATTTGACGATATATACGCGCAATTTTGCTTTCTTTTTGCCCACAAAACTGTGTGCGGACCGAATTAAGCTGGTGTAAAAATAACTGCGATGTGAAAATAAGGTTTAGTTAGTGCTGTAGAGAAACGTAACGTAACTTGTCTGTGTCAATCTTGCGTAGTACACACAAGAAACCAAACGATGCACAAAATACATTTATTATAATGTCTAGTACAATCAATCATGAAAGAGATATGTACATGAAAAATTACATGTAGTGTGTGGCGCCTGAAGGTTATGTTGAAAGACGAGATAAAAAAAAAAGGTAGGCTCGACACATAATTCGGGATAGTGAGAGTTTTTTTTAAATTATTCATTACATGGGGGGGGGGGGGGGTTCAAGTGAGTACATCAACCTTATTACACACAATATAAATCGAAAACAAGAAGGCAAAAAAGAAAACGCCACCGCGGGTAATATTAATCAAGATATCCAGCCTGAATACATCAGCTACCATCGAATACGTCGCATCAGCCAAACACATCGATGGCAAGTACAGAACATTTTATAAATAACCATTAGAACACTGATAACTACATTGAAAAAATAAACAACACTGTATACGTATCGCGTACAAAAACCGTAAATGAAACTAAGACAGTCAAATACAGATTAGCAATGTTTTTCACTTCGAAAATATAGTCCATGATGATGTAAGGCTGTTGACTTTAACAGACGGCGCCCATCCTGTCGATTTCCCTCGTACTGGTCCTCTTCAAAGTGTTTCTAAGTACAAGTAAAACAACAAAAGTGATTATTGATATGAAAAGTTGCCTTGTAAATACAGCTAGAGAACCCATTACAGTGCTTAAAAATAAAATTTCGCAGAAGTAATGCTGTATTACCTCGCTTCACACGTTTCGAAGAAATGCACAGGCTACAACAGACACCATGCCAGAAAGCGCCGAAACTTTTTGGTCCCATGATGCCCCTTAACTCTACTACACCTGGGCATACCGTGCACAGGCATTTAAAGACCGTCACAGTACCCACTATATGTATACGATCGGGAATGAGCACGAATGACCATCGGCTTACGAGCACCACGCTACAAATATATTCGTCTAAAAAATCAGCTATATAACGTAACAACCTGAGATCCGCAAGATATCTGCTGAGAATAGAGAAAATCACAATGCTTCGCTTGCCACGTACACAACAGCCGCTCTCCCCAGAAGAAGCACTGCGTTCTTTAGTCCCAAATAACCAGTAGCGAAAAAAGAAACTGAGGGAAAAAAAAAGAAACAAGAGACACACAATGTGTGCTTCCCGTGAAAAAGTGAAATAGGTGGTTTACATGACGATTTGTAGCTAATGTAAGGCTATTTCGCGGCGAAGCATTTTCGTCAGTTCTTAAAATAAGGGTACTACTCGCATAGACGGCGCTGATCAAAACGGAAAAAGCCTATACGACGCGCGCTCGCAAACCATAGGCTACTCAGCATCGGTGCAGTGCTTAGTTCGTGAGCGAACGTAGGTACGTGAGCGAGGATCAGAGAATACTTTCTTATTTAAATGAAAAACACGATGCGATAGTCTAAACTTTCTTGACACTTACCTCGCAAATGTAGGAGTTATCCGTTGCCTTCCAGTGATACCGCTTTACTTGGGCTTCCCATCTCTTCCTTCGCTCTGGGTCCCGGGGGAAGCGTAAACAACGAAGCCCTTTACGCGTCGATCCGGTGCACTTGGGAACACAACAGCCCGTCATGTCGACTCGATGCACTTGACAAGCTTGTCATTCATGCGGCTGAACACTGTCCAGCAAGTAGAAGCGTCAGCGAAGCATCCGCGCTTACTGTGTCTCGAACTAAGCACCGGCACCAAGCACTCGCAACCGCTCGCTGTGACTCAAGATGGCGTCGCAGCGAGAAAGCGGCGGCGCGGGTGCGGTCAAAGGATGACACCACCCTGAACGGCGGCGCTGGCATCGAGGCACCCTATTTCTACATATTAAAGGAGCTTATGACAACGTAGACAGGGAATTGTTGTGGGATATTCTTCAATACGAAGGCATAGATGACGATTTCGTGGAGCTGCTGAGGGAGATATATCGAGACAATCAAGTACAAGTGGTATGGGAAGGCCGAAAAGGAAATGAAATGGTGGGAATTCACCAAGGATTGAAGCAAGGATGCCCTCTGTCACCATTGTTGTTCACGCTTTACGTCAAGGGTATAGAAAGAGGACTGGAAAACAGCGAATTAGGTTTCGATTTATCCTACATGCGTAATGGACAAATGGTGCAACAAGAGGTCCCTGGACTGATGTACGCAGACGACATTGTGCTACTAGCGGACAATAAAAAAGATTTACAGATACTTGCGAATATCTGTGGGAACTCAGCGACAAATCTAGGCCTTAAGTTTAGCACAGAGAAATCAGGGATTATGATCTTTAATGAACACACGAGTAACTTCGCGGTATCAATTCAACAGCAAGTAATACCCATAGTGAAGCAATATAAGTACCTCGCCGTACACATAAACGAAGGAAAGAATTACTCAAGCAACCACCAAGATAATCTGAAAATAAAGGGGAAGCGGAATGCAGTAATAATGAAACACAGAACACTATGGGGCCACAATAAGTATGAGGTGGTGCGTGGAATCTGGATTGGAGTAATGGTGCCAGCGTTAACATTTGCAAATGCCATTATATGCTTAAAATCGGATATATTGGCGGGTTTGGAAGTTAACCAATGATCAGTAGGCCGGTTGGCTTTGGGAGCACACGGTAATACGACAAATGAGGCAGTGCAGGGTGACATGGGTTGGGCCTCTTTTGAAGTCAGAGAAGCACAGAGCAAAATTAGTTTTGAAGAAAGGCTCAGGAACATGGATGAAAATAAATGGGCGGCTAAAGTGCACAAGTATCTCTACATGAAAAGCGTGGACACAGAATGGAGGAAGAGGTCAAGGAAGTTGGCAACCAAGTACAGGATAATCGAAACTGTAAATAGACAACCAGGGGTCATCAGAAAGAAAGTGAGAGAAATAGAGACCGTGAATTGGATGCAAAGAATGGAAACAAAAAGGACAATGGAGATTTACAAGAATGAGAAGAAAGAAATTAGAAGGGAAAATTTGTACGATAACACAAAGGGCAGTGCCTTGCTATTTGAGGCTCGAGCCGGTTGCCTAAGGACGAAAACATATCGGAACAAATATTCGGAACTAGATGAGACATGTGTATGCTGCAGTAAAGATCCAGAGACCACTCAGCACATCCTAATGGAATGCGACGGGATCCACCCAGCGAGAACCGTAGGTAACGTGCAACTCCCAGAAGCACTTGGGTTTAAAGTGGAAGGAAACATAAACAGATCAGCCGTAGAGATCAGCAAGAAACGATTAGAGTACTGATGGAAAAAAAGCAGGGAAAAGATGGATACGACCTGATCTCTTAAAATCATAGGCAGCGGTACAAGGTAAATTTTTGAAAAATAAAAATAATGAGAGGTATACAAAAATGCTAGATAAAGAACATGTATAATATACCTGTCAAGCAGGCTAGGTGACTATTTGTCGCCGCCCCGTTTCAAAGGGTATGCCAATAAATCATCATCATCATCATCATCATCATCATCATCATCATCATCATCATCATCATCATCATCATCATCATCATCATCATCATCATCATCATCATCATCATCATCATCATCATCACCTAGGCCTCCTGAACACGTGCTGCCCCTAGCGGCGGCGCTCACTTCAGGTCACACGAAGTGGCCGCTCTCTCGCCCCAGCGCTGGGGCGCCGTCGGAACACCTATCTTCTTACACCGGGGTTTTGGTACTACACTTTTCATCTCCTGTACAATAGCAAAGGAAAACATTCATTTTTAGGACTAATAACAGGCGGTATATGCACAGAGACGGAAGAGCGAATAGGACCAACCACGTTTTAAAATGTAGTGTACTCTTCTGAGCAGGAAATATTTATCGGGGAATAAGGCAAGGGAACGCCCCTGTTAAGCGCCGGTGTTTCGAGAACATGATATGGTTTCTTTTTTTTTTCTTGTTTTGATTTTATACAAGCTCAAATCTTGTTAACGTTGCAGCGGACTGAGCCTCCATTTTTTATTGTTCTTTTTTTCATAATTCTTGTATAAGTCTCTGTTACGAGTGCCACTCGTTCCAACTTGGATATTTTTTGAGGGAGTGTCTACGTTGAACAAAATGAAAAAAAGAAAGAAAGAAGTCTGATATGTTTGTTGACTTCTTTATGCGTTTATTAATCAGCCCTGGGTGTTTCGTGTTCACCTGTACAGTAACCACTCTAGCACGACCACGAGCGAAAATATACGCAGGGTGTTTTTGAAGTAAAGTGCATTTATTCCCAGGCTAGCTGTGCACCACATAGCTGATACATTCAACCTTAATCTTTCTGCATAAATATTGCACTGCGTCAACGAAGTTTACGCTTATAGTCCTCCAAAAAAGAGTTTATTAGTGGGACCCCGGTTCGTATGCTTCGCGGATAAGCGTCCTGGTTTGAACCCTGGCTATTTGTTCCGGGGCCAGCACGCATCGGTCTTCTGCCTGTTCTCCATCGTGATCTCGCTGTGGCTTTCCCAGAAGGAACTTCCGGCGTGGGGCACGAGTGAGACTAGCTCCCATAACATTTAAAGTGGAGCTTTCTTGGCGCCATTCTGCTGTTTTGGAGGTATCGTTGATCAAACCTATATCATCTGCGCAGGCGCACACTGACGTCAGAATGCCGATGTCCCGCAATTCCGGGAAATTGTGCCACACGATATATAGTCTTGTATAGGCTCACATAGTGCCCAATTTTGACCCAAATCCTGCACCCTTTCCACACTCTTAACTCTTATGCATATTTAATCAACCCCAGTAGAACTGCGGCGGTTAACTAAAGGTTGTGCGCTACATGTGGTCTTAGTTCACTAACGTGATTTAGGAGGCTTGAGCATAATAGCAAGCGATTTAAACGCGCGGAAATCGACAGGACGAGGACTGTGGGCCATAAATAGGAAGAGCAGTTGCGTTTCGCAATGAATTGAAAAAAAAAGTTTCTCTGAACCATTAACCAATCATAAAGAGGCAATTGACATCACTAGGCGTATATAAAAGAGGCTGCAGAAGAACCTTTCTCTCACTTGTGAATGGCGCCCCCTCGGAAGATACAGAAATCTGCAGAATAAGAAGAAAAAGGAATGACCCGAAACCATGCACACGGCGTAATCTGTAAATAAGGAGACCTGCACATCTACATACAATGTGTTGTTTTTCAAGGCGCCATGCTCCAAAATTAGGACTGCTTCGCTTACTTGGAAATACATCAGGGATGTGTTCTGCCTAATTTTTTCACTTGGGTGTACGCTTCTACCCGACGATAGCTGTAGTGAAGTAGAGGTCCACAGAATAAGAAAAAAAAAAGCGTTGATGAGAATAAAAGGCATACTTATATGTTTAGGTTACAGAAGGAGAGAGAGATATTCGTTAATGGATGCTCGAGATGTTTGCCTGACCATAAGCCTAGCATGCTACCCCAGATGACGAAGGGTATACATATGAAATTAACGCATTACTACGTAGTACGCATGCGCGCAACATGCACTAGCACACACAGTAGCCAGTAACTAAAGCACTTGGTCGAGACCAGTTTCCTTGAGGAAGGCTGAGCACCTTTGTTATTACACAAACGCTACTTCATTCCGTTCTGTAGTTTTCTTATATCCGATCTGAAAGGAGACGGCGGTAATCTGAAGGGAGAAATATCGAACATATACCGTCTGAGAGTGTACTTCGTGGTGCCATTGGGGACCGGTGAACATACTTTGGCTCTCCACATGTACTGTTAGGCTACGGAGATCCACTGAACTGTTGCGTAAGCCGCCACAACACCCTTTCTCGCTCCCGCGCCATACACGCAGCCTCCTTGCATGTCCTGCGAAGCGTGCTTTGCTGCATATAGACCAAGTTTGCGGTGAAAGCAAACACGGAGGGGCTTGGCATATTGCTGTTCGTGAGGCTGAAGCATTGAGGGCCTAGCCAAATTACAATACAAGGCCAGAACTTTAGGCAATCCGGACCCGGGCAAGACTGCGATCCCAATATCCCCGTGCATTGCTGGGGTTTGCCCTATTTCACCCGGGCAGAGGTTCTACTTCGGCAAAAAAAAAAAAAAAAAAATCAAAGGTAGATGTGCAGTTAGTGCGGCTATCCTCCGCGCACTCCTTAACGGATACTTATAGCTTCCCTGTATGCATATAGAACCATATGCAAGTCCTAAGGTGTCCCACAGCCACTTAGCCGATGCGGCTCAATGACCGGAGTTTGGACCGAGCAAGGGGAATGCAGTGTAGCCGCTGCACGTCAGGAAGTGTTCCGCAATTTATGGAGCACGAAATCGCTGAACTGGATCAGGTGGTCAAGGTGACGCAGCCAAATTCGCTGTTCGTCAACCGATGTTTACGCTCGCAAAGTGCTCGAGCTGAGGCTGAACCACGGAGTCCTGGTTCCGACTCCGAGTTGAAACGCAATATCTCTTCTCCCCAAAAGTGTCTGCATACAAGAAAGCGGGCCAGGGCCTCCGCTTCTAACAACCGCAATCCACTTTGTCTCGCCTCACCCACGACGTCGCCATTCCTCGGCGTCAGATAGACCGCCGTGCAATGGACTCGGAGGCTCGCGTGAAAGAAAGCTATCAATTTCCGGAACAGCGGCGCGCACTTTCGAAATTTACGGCGTCCTCCGGAGCACGCGCGCGTCCGCTGCTGCCGCTACCGTATGAGCGCACACCTTATTACCGGCGCTCCCCTTCATCTCGTAAATTACGCGGTTGCTCTGGCGTACAACGTTGTGGCGTGCACGGACCGCGGCTTATTTCGCTGGCTGTGACCGGCCTGCACGGGCGCACCGAAGATGTGGAACGGCATGCGCTGCTCTCAGGGCAGTAAACGTCGTGATCAACAACAGGCCCGATGGAGAGACTCCGAGCGCTTTGCCAGCCGTGGACGGCTCGTTCATCATCGACGGCACGCAAATGAACTCCTTACGGCGGCGAAGTTTCGCCCGCTTGTAGTGAGGCTACGGGTGTAGCCACGCTCAGAGTTTCCGGCAGCACATTTACCTCAAAAGAGGCAACGCTTTTGCATGAACTGGTGACGGGTGGCTATACCCTCTATAGCTTGTGTGCTCCTTCGTAAACGTTTTGTCGCAGCACGTTATACCACGTCTAACAGAGGCGAAAGTGTACGCAGGATTCGGTTGTGTCAAGCAGGTTAAAACAGAGCAAAGCTTGCCGCTCTTATCGCGGCATGAACGAAAAAAATCGAAATTATCAATCACGGTACTGCCGTTTGCAGATGACGTTTCAAGTAGCGCGCGGAAAATAAACCTACACCGCTCACTTACAGGCTTAGCTGCGCGCTTGACTGCTTACCAGTGTGAGCTGGTATAACTGCATCTTGTTCTCCGTAGATCGCTGGTGGCTGCAGCTTCCGTGATGCGAGCTTCTTTATTTGCTTTCTTTCTCGCGACGGCTTCTTATATATGTAACGAGTTAGCGGCTACCGTGTCGTCGACGCTTGATGAATGCGTAATAAATTTGCATCACGCTGGCAACGGGCTACGCAAAATAAGCAACGGCCGTAAACGCGGCGCTCTTGCGAGCTCCTTGTTGAGTGATTACGTGAGAGCAGCGTGCGTTGATGCGACTTTGAGTGGCCTTCCGCAATGTTCGCCGAGCGAACCAGAAGTTTGTTTCAAGCAAGCTGAAATGGGGACACAAAAAAAAAAAAAAAAAAAACACTACAAAGTCGCCTAGATTAGGCACGAGTTTCTCGCTGCCATGGGAGCCTGCTGCTTCAGCTATGGAGCTTCCGAGCTGCAATTTAGGTTCACGGCCAGGACGGCTACATATTAACTGGAATCATAGTGAAACTACTTTGGCCGTGTTTCATTTTAATAAATGTTGAATAAGATTAGGAATTGTTAATGTGGACCGTGTCTTGCGAGGCTATCGCTTCCAGTAGCGCAGTTGTTTTTCGAAGTCGAGCTTTTATACTGTAGGAAGCCAGTAGGCGCGGGGCGCCTAATTTCCTCCCTGTATGCGTTTTCTTCCGCGCACTCATCAGGAGGGGCTCTGGCGACTGCGTAATGAGGTAAGAGAAACAAAGTTTGCATTATCGCTCCTGAGCGCTTAGGAAGCAGCTAGCTTAAGTTGAAAACGTTCGCGACTCCTAAAAAAAGAACGCCCACCCCTCCCTACCCACCATAGCGCGTTCACAAACACATTTCGGCTCGAAGTTCTTTATGGACTCCAGCAAGTGTAGGATATATAGCGGCACACGTCGAGTGAAGAGCTCACTGCATTTCACTTAAGCTTCGATTCCCGAGCAAAGAAATTCGCATCTAGATAATTTCAGCATCTGCTCGAATGCGCTGGAGCCGAACAGGTGTTTATGAATCAACTGAGAAATAGATCTAGATAGAGGTAGGCAGGTTAGCCAAGTTGCACCTGGTTTGATACCCTACACTGGAGAAAGGAGAAAGGGCAAGATACGAATTAAAGAAAAGTAATAAAAGGTGGTGCGCGGGCAAGTAACAGCATTCACTGCGTATTCGAAGGTACTCGCGCAGCCTTATGGTCCTCTTGAAAAAGCGCAAGTAGGCCAATTAATTCGCTTTCTGTGGGGTTGACGGTCGAGTCCATGATCCCAATATCTAAGCTTCTGGGGAGTCAGGCAGTCGGGCAGTCGGCGTAGGGTAGGACGCCAAGACTGTCATTGGTCACAAATAAAAGATAATCAGCCTAGTAGGTATTCGATGGCCTCGCCGTGAGGGCAGAAAGTTGCACGAGGCACTGGTCATCACGACAACAAGAAAGCGGCGGGAATTCGTACGCGCGACGCCCTAAACGTTGTCACAGACGACACAGTTGTGTTACCCTTTCGCAACGAGAAGCGCCATGTACCGTGTAACCACGACCGCTACTTGTCGGAGAGGCAGTTTTTGAAGGGGAGGCACTACGCTGGCGGCACGACTATAGAGCTTGGAGCTGCGGCACATTTTCGGCTCGTGGAAAACATCACCTCCGACTTACGTGCCGTGA
>NC_051155.1:188353955-188388955 GCF_013339745.2 Dermacentor silvarum | reverse complement strand
GTGCGAAAAGCAAAGGGGACACATCAACAGCGAAAAAGTGTATGCGGCGGCAGACGTTAATTGGTTTCTCCGGGCTTTTAGCGGCGCGAGCTGGCGACTGCTTAGCACAAAAGCAAACGGAGCTAAGCATTTAACACCGGAAGCGTTCATTAGCGGCTGCTACAGGACGCAACGTATAACAGCAGAAAGTAAGGCGAGCCCAAGCTGAAACGGTAATAAACTCAGACGTGTGTGCACGTTAACTTTGGTGTATGAAAAGGATTTGGGATAGAAGGGGTGGGGGGAGTCTGTCTGACCACATCTTACGAAACCCGCTTCTTTCCGCCAGCGCTCACGGCTTGCATCAGCGCGTACGGCCGTGCAGACAGGAAGGTGGGAAATGGGAGCAAGGTTGCGCCGGCATGAAAAGGTTTTGCATGTCGAAGTAACCACGTTAACATTCAGTGCAGCTGTGGTCGCCGGACTAAGCTGAACGGCGTTAATGCTTGCGCAAATCTAATGGAACAGTGATAGCAGTGCACACACAGCCTTTGGAAGTTTAGACATTGTATAGCAGTAAGTAATGGGCGCCTGTTTGTGTAACTTACGTGCGTTATTTAGTAGCTAAGGTTGGTCATAGAGGGCTTGGAAGATTGGGACATGAATTCAATAGAGAAGAGAGAGAGAGAGAGAGAGAGAGAGAGAGAGGCATCGATTAGCGGTTGCTCTCAAAGATATCTTTCTTCAAATGATTACAATGCGGGATTGGTCTACGGACACATTTTCCGTGCATGCTTAAACATAAAGCTACAGGAGAAAAAATTCACTTACCAAATGTGACGCTTTATTTATTTCAATATCGCGCCGAGGAGTGACGGAGGGCGAGCGTTTGATAGTTACGCGTCACTGCCCGGCCGAATTCTTACTACCGTAGTTATGTTATAAGATGCCAGTGCGAAGGTGCGGTCTTTTGACGACTCTTGAATGTGTGTTGGAACGACAGCACCCCGGGCTTGGCTGAAAAACGCAATTTCAGCTCCTCTTTTATGATTCCATGTAGGTCACCTATTTTTGTGCAATCATAGGCGATCACTCGTTCGCAGTAAGGTAATTCTGAACACCCCGGTGTATATAGGTCAAATGAAAGCGTAGTATTGCCATGAAAATCTCGGCGCATTAAACCAGTGACGATCGTGTTAGCTGTAACGTTCAGCACAGGCTACTTAATTATTAACTCGAATTTCTGGTTCACTAAATGCTAAAAAAAATGAAATGCTGTCATTCGAAAGTTGAATTTACCTAAGTAATAATGTTTGTCTAACGATACAATGGTCGAGCAATCAGCTTCCTGTAGTTCAATGCGAATATATCTACACATTTTACGGGAACGCCTTCATGAAGTACGTAAATAACGCAATCACTAGGTTGGTTGCACCATTATTGGACTGCCATGAATGGAACGCAGAATATTTTCTGCCAGTATCTCAATGATGACGTTACACTCATGCTATACTTGACATGATTTAAAACGCGCTTACACGCAATGATGACGTTACACTCATGCTATACTTGACATGATTTAAAACGCGCTTACACGCAAGCAGATGCCTAAAGGAGTATTACTCACGATACAAAAATTATGGGGCTTTACGTGCCAAAACCACCATCTGATCATGAGGCACGCCGTAGTGGGGGACTTCGGATTAATTTGGACCACCTGGGGGTTCTTTAACGTGCACCTAAATCTTAGTACACGGGTGTTTTCTGCATTTCGCCCCCATCGAAATGTGGCCGCCGTGGCCAGGATTCGATCCCGCGACGTCGTGCTGAGCAGCCCAACACCATATTCACAATAAACGTCCATATGTGGAAAAGCCTGTTTTAATGCGAAAGCATTACGTGCCCATTACGCGAAAATTCGGCGCTGTCGTCAGCAGCGTGACCGAAAAATGGTACCGAAAATGGCTGGCGGCTCGAAGAGCAGAAACACGTCAAAAATGCTCTGATTGACGTCAAATTTGTTAGGCAGGTTTTTGTAAACAAAGTCAATTAATGGAATTCAAAGAAAATTTGGTACATTTCGGTCTGAGTGGGCTAAAAAGCCCCTCGGGTCCCCTTCTCATTTCGTTTATTCATTGCGAGGGGCTCGAATCTGGCAGCCTTGATGCCATTAGGTAGCATGCGAGGGTTTATTAGCCACGTGCCTGCTCTCCCGAGATCACGTGTTACGTGACGCCATCGGTCTAAAAAGGATGTTCCACATACGCCCACCATGGTTCTGTGTGGCGCTGGCTAACACACATAGGACTAGATCTAGTAAACATAAATACCCAAGTTAGCGGACGAAATGATGGCCGTCGCCGTATAGCACAGTTGGTAGTGCGGGTTCGGCTCCCGCCGGCGACAAGTTATCTTTTCGTCCGCTTTCATTTTCCCTTTTCTTCATTATTTTATACATTCCAATATCAACCAAACTTAATTTCCCCGGTGCTTTCCTTGGCTTCATTGTCTGTTGGCTTTATGTGGTTATGATTCCTCCCACGTGTCACTTGCTCTTCGGATTTTGTTGGTGTTGTGTCCATTGCGATGCACCCTAGATGCCAAATCATGAGTGTATAAAATGAGGTGTGCCTATAGTGCGTGCGTGATTGCACACGTCACGTCGCTGCCTCCCGCGCGTCACCTGCTCTTCGGATTTTATCGGTGCTGTCTATTGGGATGCCCTCCGAAGCGTCTACGTCAGCAGCAGCTGTGGAACGTGGTCGCCCATGGAAGCACGCCTCAGAAAACGAAGCAAGGGAACACACGCGCACACATACAAAAGTAATCGTTCTGCAACAAAATGGTCCGAATGTTTCGGGTCTGTGGACAACGCATACGCAAACACACACACCAATTCAGCAGAATGAACTTTAATGCATGTCGAAAACATCATTGGAAAACACTTCACCTAAGCGATTATAATGCTTTCGCATTCCTACATGTAAGCAGTCTGAAGTGTCTGCTGAAATTTTTTGCAATGGGGCTGGGGGCGATGGACACTATATTTGAACGCAACTGAGCAGTTGACGACGGCTGCGGAAAGCTTCGTAATAAATAAATAAATAAATAAATAAATAAAATAATAAATAAATAATAATAAATAATAAATAAATAAATAAATAATAAATAAATAAATAAATAATAAATAATAAATAAATAAATAAATAAATGCAAATTCCAAATCAAACGTCGATCTTCGGGGTTCTTAGAATGGCGTTCAATCGATGACACCAGCAGGATATCAGGCACCTGCTTGCATAAAACTATGTCATCCTTCACGACGGAGCATGCGGACTGAAATATAATGATTGCAGCGTCCAGTAGCAGGGTAGCGTTCTTATATATGGGACATATAAAGCGGGACGATTACAGGGGCGCTATAACATAAAATGATTCCGAACTGTTTTGATTCCAATTTCTGCAATCAGCCTCCACGATTGGTCAAAACATTTTCGGGCCACTCCCAACTTCGCCTGTCTGTCACGCGACGTCACGAAAACCGCGATAGCTCCCCGCCTGCTATAACGTGTACACAATGATTAAGTATGATTGAACCGCAAAAAAGAAAAATAATCATTCCTGATTCGACGCCTTTTCACCATTAGCCCTCTGCTATTGGTCCAGTGTTTTCTGGCTACGCCCACTTCGCTTGTCTGTCACGCGACCTCCCAAAACCGCGAAAAGTCACATGTCAAAATGACGTGTACGCGAAAAACATGCATTAATATGCCGAACAAAACTGAAAATTTTTTTTCTGAATAGCCACAGACTGTCCCGTTCCGAAAGGAATAGAAGATGGCTGCCCGCCGATTGCTCAGGCCCTCGCTACTCGCACCTGCCGGTGAGCATGTATTTATTTGCGCATGATAAACCTTTTTGCGTGGCGATAAAACGTTATAGAACCCTTTCGGCACGCATACGACATCGCTTTGCCAACTCTTCCTTGCTGAGGCTCCGTTTTAGCGGCATTCTTATCACTCCGTTGCACGCCACCGCGATTTTCGACCAGCCACCGCAAGCTAAGTAAGGCGAAGCGGACCAATCGGAGAAGCCGGCACCACCCTCTTCATGCGGTTGTCTATTTTCACTGTGCTGGCTCGGCCCCATCGAAACCCTCTCCACTAGAGCGTGCTCCTCGCATCTTGTCAGCCAATTAGATAAGAATAACCGCTGAGTGTAGACAATGTTATTGGTTTTGAAAGCGAACAAAGGTGACCTCCTATAAACGAGGAGAGTGTTTGATTGGGTTGTTCAGACAACGCTGCGGGTCACCGCCCGATGCTTGCGTCGGTGGTTACGCAAATTTGACGTCAGGAGTTTGGAATCAAAACGGTTTGGAATCATTTTACGTTATAGCGCCCCAGGTTACGCACTGCGGAGGAGAATTTCGTGGTTGCTGGAAGTATATGGATTGCTTTCCGGTACATCGAAAGCACTCAGACGGTTACCAAAGGTGAACCAAATTGGTTTTTGGGTGGGCTTAAAGTTAGTATGCTTAGTACAGTTATTGTTTGTAGACGAAGTGTACACTTACCTGGAAAATTTCGCGTCCTGCAAGCTGCCAGACTATCATTTGTCTACCTACCGACCAGTATGCATGCTGCATTCATTCAACACTTTTTATTCTCTCCACGCTGGGCTTCACAGCATAGTTTAGAACCGCATGGCGAATGGCGTAAACATGCTAGCAGCACGTCATTTGAAGTATACACTACAAAGCTGGCGGACATTAAAAAAGTACGGTTACTTGTCGGTACTGTTGTGCTTATTCAAGCGAAGATTGTATTGGCTCAGTTTTGTCGCGGTCCATGTACGTGGAAAACTATCATCATCAGCATTGGCTCGAGCGTCGTCGTCTTCTTCCACAACTGGCTCCGTTGCCGCTCATCATTCCATAGGCAGAATTTCACTTCCCTTCTGTCATCGTAATGGGGAGGTCGCGTTTGCGGTGGTATGAGCCATACCTTAAGGGGGTATGAGCCATTCATTGTCTTACGTGACGGATAGATTTAATTTTGAAGCAATTTAATTTCGAAGAATAGCAAGCGGCAATGGTGGGCAAATGCTGCTGACCACACCGCCGAGCAAACTCGAGATATCGAACGCAAGTGACAACAGCGACGAGCAGAGAACCGTACATTGCAACGGAAGGAAAAGTAGAAGGAAAGGGGAGGAAAAGTAGTACGTCAGGTACACACACGACAAGCTTCGCTTAACCCTATTTTTCGACAGGGGAGGGGCTGGTGATTTTTTTTTTTACTTACCTGCTGTCGTAACCTAGTATATATAGAAAATGAGTTAATATTACAATGCGGAAATTTGACAGAATAGTCATATATGTTCTATTGTATTTTCTTGAATTCTTGCTCTCTAGTGTCCAGTGATAGTTGAAGAGGTCTACAAAGAGTACCCGGACGGCTTTTCCCACATATATCTGCTTACGCGAACTCGAAGCCAGGGCATCGAGTCAGAAGTCGGGCTGAAGAAGATGCTTGAATTGAAGGCAACTGCTTGTTGAATTTAACAAGAAACGAATACAGTTTTTGGCAAAGCCAAAGCCTTGAACTCTTTTACAATACGCTCAAGAGATTCGGCGACATTGTGGGAAGCCATCAATGCAGTTTCCTTCAGAAAAGTTAGCATGCAAAAAAAAGAAAAGAAAAAAAAAAAAACTGGCACAATGCACTTATGTTCTTTACACTGAACGTATGTCAATTTTGTGAGGTAAAATCAGTAGTTGAAGTCTAATGTTTGTGTCCGCGCGTTTTTTCTGTCTCGTATATAGTTTCTTTTCTTGTGTTGTGCTAGGACAATGCATAGCAACCAAAACTGCCTAGGACCAGCTTGCTATTTTATTTTCTTCAGAAAAGCCCCACGGAGTGTATGCTTATGGACTTTTTCTTAGAGGTATGAATGCAAATGACATTGCACCTTTTATTCCTGGAATTCATCTCTCTTTACTTTCTTTTTTTTTCTGCCCCGCTGAAATTATTGGGCTGTACAGGGAAAATCGCTTCGTCAATAAAAAATTCATTGTGGTTGGAGAGAAAGTTTGCGATCATGCCTGCTTCCGCCCTGGCCTCCTCGCCAGCCAACTCCTGCATTTCTGGTCAGCGCTTCGAAGAAGACAGCACGCCCAGTTCCTTCGTCATTGTCGTCTATTGCCACCACAGAGACGAGAGAGAGAAATAAACTTTATTTACGAAGAAAAAAAATAAAAATTAAAAAAAAACCTGCTTACTTGTTGAACTTTTCCCGAAACCCCGCCTTCGTCCTTTTCCCTGTGTGAGCATTTATTGCTTCGAGTGCTTCGATCCCTGCCAATCCCTCTTCCACGCCGATCACACAGGAAAGAGACTCGGCGCCCGACGAGGTGTGCAACAATTGAAAGATTATCGGGATGGCACCGAGGTGGCCGAGGGAGAGGAGGCGTTCCAAGCTGTTCTGCGAAGGAAGCGAAGCGAATAAAGTGAAGCGGCGACCATCCTTCTACGCTTTACGCCCCCCCCCCCCCTCCCCCCTCCCCTTCCCTTACTAACCATGAAAGAAAAGAAGAAAAAAGGAGAGAAGGAGAAGAATGCACATCAACCGGGACAACGATAATGAAAGTTTGGAAAAGAAAAAGAAAGAAAAGACGGGGTTCTTCTTTCTCGCTCACTTGCCCCCTTTGTTGTGTCTGGCCGCGATGCGGCCAGCAAGCAGTACGTGGCTACCATCCTCAAGAAGATGTCGCTGTTCTCATTGTGTCTTGTGTTCCATTTTTTTCTTTATTATTGCTTTTTAGGTGGTCAGGCGGAGACAGGGTGTGTTCGGTGTCGTACGAAGTTTTGCGGCTCTTTTTTTTTTTCCCCTCAGAAATTTGGTTCCCTATTCGGCCCTCTTCTAGCGTAAAGAGGAACTAAAGAACAAAAGAAACCTTACTTGTCTTTGCCGAAATCGATTCTCTACTTGGGTCGCTTCGACTGACGAGATTGAGCGATTGCAGGCGATGGCAGGCGTGCATCGTTGGCCCTCGGCATCCACGACGCCTCAGCAGCCCGGCTCCCTCTCTCACAGCCACTTTCCCGCCCTTTTCTCAGCCTGTTTGAGAGATAAAGGGGGTCTTGTGCACCACGCAAACCTTTAGGCATAGAAACTCGTCACTCGTGTTAAAGACTGAAAAAAAAGGACGATAAAAAACAAATATTCTTTATTGACGTCCCATCTCCCACCTTCCACCCTTCATCAGCCCCTGCTCAACTCCGCTCCCTTTCCCCATCCTATATGCCCGGCCTCTTTCCGCCCCAGTTATAACACGTAGTCTTCTCCAGAACGTCTACATTGGGACGCTCCTGCTGATGCAGCTGTCTTTCGCGGCGCGGCGCTCCTGAAATGATCGAGCAGCCGGAAGATCTAATAGAGCGCTCAGTACGGCCCACGTCTGCGCAATGAACTGCTGCGTTCTGTCTCCTCGAAAAACAAAATGCCGATGTCTTTTGTAATGTTCCCGTGCTTCGGCCTCAAATTCATTCCTTCGCTTCTTCGGAGCCGCGTAAATCCAGAAGTTGGTATCCTGACCCGTTAGAGAAATTTTGGATTCAGCAGCCATATTACGAAAGGTGGTCGGTGTCCCCTTCTGTCACTGTCATTCTTTTGTCTGCTCGTCTTTCCGCTCGTCCTTGCAGTCGCCGTCCCCGCTTCATCATCTTCACTGGAAGAGTTGCGTACGAGGAAGGCGGTTTGAGTTTGCCGCGTTACGTCGCGCACTTTTGGAGAATTCCTTCAGTCTGGCGTGCCTACTAGAAAAGAAAAATCCAGGCATACTTCAGCGATTTCGTTAGAGAATAAGTTTGATCAGTTTCACTGACGGCGACTGCGACTTATGTGCGCGTGATGGTCTTCCGTATAACCGAATGCTGCTAATGCGAAATCAATTTCCGGAAGGACGGCTTGACCGTCACGTTACTATTACACCTTCGTTGAGGTCTCAAGCCGACAGTGGTATATCCAAGTTTTAAAGCGAAATGAGACGCTCCTGGCTGAGTGTCATCAACAACCTGTAGGGTGTAAATTATCCTAGATCGATTTGGTAGAAAGAATAAGTCGTTGACGCCGGAGTTTTAGCAAAAAGAAGTTTTTTTCTTTCTTTTAGAGCGAATATTTGTATATAGCCCACAATTGACTCGAGCTTTGAGGGAGTTCGCATCGGCGTTGGTAAAGCTTCACGTGACAACATTCGGGATCGACCCATTACACTGCTTCTGGACTGGGGCGATTTCACTCACCAGTATGCACACTGGTTACTGGAGAAGTACCGCTTACTGGCGTGGAGTCGCATACCTCCGCGTATACATCTTGCGCGTCATTAACAAATAATTACCCCAGAGTCATCAGGGCATGTAGTTAAAGTTTGCGCGCCTCTTGTGTTCAGTAGTCAACGCCGCACGTAATTTACAATGCATGCGCGAGAGAGTTCCTGAACGTCGATAAGGGCAGGACACCGCCCTGCGTGAATAATCAGCCCGCGTCGCACGAGTTATTTTACTACAGACTGCATGCTTAATGCTTGTCTGCTTACATGTGCTGTTGTTTTAGTAAGCTTTTCTTTTAGTATGGCTTTCCAGAACCTTTGCGGCGCTAGAATACTGACGATAAAAAAATAGAAAAAAGAAAAAGAGCATTGCGTATTCTCCCAGAAAACGACCTGTGCTCAGCGCTTCCAGCCTAATTTAGATGACTACCCAAAATCGTGATTGTTAAAGTTCGTAAAAAAGGAAGCTACCGATTCGTAATTGCTGTGAATGTGAGAACACAGACATTTAGTGCTACTGTCGGTAAAGTTGCCTCTCAGGGGCTTGCTAGCCGGCAAGAATTAATCCGCCAGCACACTCGCAAGGACACCCCTGCAGGAGCCATTGTTCGTGCACACTACATTATCATTAAGAAATTAAAAAAAAAGTCGCAGTTTCGCACGAAACGCGAAACATCAATTGCTATAGCAAATTCGTAGACAACTATACGAAGTAAGGATAGTAGCTTTATTGGCCGTCTAAACTTCTAAACATAGGCATACTGTGACGTCTCGGTTGGAACGACGTTTATTAGGCCCGGGAGCTCGTCAGCGAACCAGCGCAGCACACAGGCGATGATGATGATCACATATACAGGCGAAGAGGAGGATAGGTAAAAGTGCGAGGATGATGATGATAACATACAGATGAGGAAGATGTGCGTAATAAACGCCCACACTAATTTCCCCCCGACGTGAAAGCGGCCATCCTGGCCGGCCGTCAAGGTGTCGAGGCACGCCGCGTGAAGGGCTTCATGCGGGAGACGTGGACAACCTCGGTATTGTGGCAACGGCGGTCTGTGGGGGCGTCAAGAGGAGTAACGCGATAGTTGACAGGCGAAGTCTGTCCAAGGACTATGTACGGCCCGATAAACCGTGACTGGAATTTTTCGCATAAACCAGGGGTGCGAACAGGAGTCAGGAGCAGGACCTCGTCACCAGGTCGAAAATATACAACGCGATGGCATTCGTCGTAAATATTTTTCCGGTCTTGTTGTCTGGCCTCTGTGTTCAGGCGAGCAAGCTGGCGACAGTGGTCGAGTCGGGAAATGTACTCTTCGCACGATGATAGAGATGTATTAGCCTTGGAGTTGAAGAATGAAACGTCCAGAAAGAAAGTAGGGGAGCGTCCATAAACGAGGTAAAATGGCGAGTAGCCAGTTGTGCGCTGCACGGCCGTGTTATAGGCGAAAGTGACGAATGGTAAAAGAACATCCCAGTTTTTGAGGTCTGGTTGAATATAAGCGGCGATCATGTCGGCAAGGGTGCGATGAAACCGCTCGGTCAGGCCGTTAGTCTGGGGGTGATAGCTAGAAGCTGTCTTGTGGGCTGTGCCGGAGGCTTGAAGAACTTCGTTTAGCAGTTGGGAAAGGAACGCCTTTCCACGGTCACTGAGCAGTACACGAGGAGCACCATGGCGTAGAATAATGGCTTCAAGAACGAAGTGAGCAACTTCCGAAGCAGAGCCAGTAAGCACAGAAGCTGTCTCAGCGTAGCGCGTCAGATGGTCGACGGCAGTCACTATCCATCGATTGCCAGCAGTAGTGACCGGAAGGGGCCCGTAAAGGTCGATCCCAACAACCTCGAACGGGGCTGCAGGGCACGGAAGCGGCTGTAATTGGCCGACAGGAGCAGATGTTGGGAGCTTGCGACGCTGGCAGGGAGAGCAGGAACCGACGTATCTGGCGACGCTAGCAGAAAGGCCAGGCCAATAGAAACGACTTAGAATGCGGTCATAGGTTTTATGGAACCCAAGGTGGCCAGCTGTCAAATCATCGTGAAAGGCGTTGAGGACACGAAGTCGGAGAGAGCGTGGTAGAACTGGCACCCAGCGTTGCCCGTCAGGATGGTAAATACGGCGATACAGCACGCCATCGTCCAGCTTAAAGTGCGCGAGCTGGCGACGGAGGCGCGCGTTAGGTGGACGAGAAGCCCCAGAGAGGTGATCAATGAAGCGTTGACAGTACGGGTCAGCCAGCTGACGAGAGGCGAGTGGCTGATCATCGTCGAAAGGCAGTTGGTACATAGAGGCCAGGGAGGAAACCGTAGCAGTGTCGGTCGAACTGGTGACGTGCGAAGCGATGGCAGAGGCGTCGAGCGGGGCCGTAGGAAGCGGGCAGCGAGAAAGAGCGTCGGCGTCTTGGTGTTTCTTCCCGGACTTGTATATGATTTCGAAATCATACTCTTGGAGGCGTAAAATCCAGCGACCCAGGCGTCCAGACAAGTTCTTGAGCGTGGAAAGCCAGCATAAAGCGTGGTGGTCCGTAACGATGGTGAAATGGCGGCCGTGGAGATAAGGGCGAAACTTCTGTATCGACCAAACAATAGCCAGGCACTCTTGCTCAGTGATCGTATAGTGCATGCAGCCCGACATTGACGATGCCCATTCTACGGGGGACCATGACCTACGTACACTGATACGCACGCTCATACGCGAAGAGTTACAATCGATGGGGTTAACCTCACCTTCGACGTATCCCAGCCAACCTTTTGGTGCGTCATTGCGTGACGCTACCAGGGAAGAACTGGCGTCCTTGACCTGCGCTGTGCCAGCACAAGCTCCTGTCCCTCAAGCATTACCAACTACCGCACGACCGACATACGCGCAAGTTGCTGCCAAGCCTGTCGGCCACGTCACTTCTCCGTTGCCGCTACCAACTACGCGTCGGTTGCTACTGCGCCCACGGTTCACTTCCCGTCATCACCGCCAGAGCCTTCATCGGCCCATCTGACCTCCCTGTCACACGGTACACCGAACACCCCCTACTACCCCCCTTGGCGTCCGTCTCGTCCTACGTGCTATTATTGTGGCTATCGCGGCCACATATCACGCTTTTGCCGCAAGCGCCAGCAAGACGAGCGTCGGGGCTACGATATGTGTGAGCGTGATTTTTACAGTGGGGCCTCTTACCAAGGGCGGCGTTACTCTTCACCTTCGCAGCGCTCTCCATCTCCGCCTGCATCACCTGATGCACGAGGCGCTTACCGTTCGGCCAGACGCCGTTCTCCATCACCCTACCGCCGCTCATCGTCACCACTTAGGCCTGCCTCCCTTACCTCTACCGTTCGCGCGGAAAACTAAGTGATGCAGTTTCCGGAGCAAAAACTGCATACACACACAAGACTGAAATTCCTCCAGCGCGCCCATCCAATATGATTCGTGTGTACGTTGAAGGGGTGCCCGTGGATGCTTTAGTGGATACTGGTGCGGCTTTGTCGGTTATGAATGTTCATTTGTGTTCCCGTCTGAAGAAAGTTATGACGCCTTACGATGGTCCCACGCTGGTTGCAGCCGAAGGGAACACTATTCGACCTGCTGCCTTCTGTACTGCGCGTGTACTTATTGATGACATTCTCCATCACATACAGTTTGCTGTGCTATACCCGTGCTCTCACCAGCGCAGCACACAGGCGATGATGATGATCACATATACAGGCGAAGAGGAGGATAGGTAAAAGTGCGAGGATGATGATGATAACATACAGATGAGGAAGATGTGCGTAATAAACGCCCACAATACTAACTAAATTAACAAAGATGGTGTCACGCGCGCACAAGCAAACATGAACACATCCACTCGATGACCGCGGAAACCCGCTGTCAAAACGGTGGTGTGAGGAAGCGAGGCAGCAGCAGTGAGCGAAGTGACCTTCGTGCTGCCTCTCGCATCAACGCGAACTAAGCCGTGAAAACACAGTGCGCGGGGGACTCTGTCCGCGTCGCAGATGTCTCTCAATACAGCGCAGCTAGGGCGGGCACGAGCGGCCGCGCCCCTCCCCCTGGAACCTTGCGCGCTACGGAAAACGGCATGCTTCCTCCCTGCTTTCTTCCCTTGCGGGCGCGAGATTGAGCCACCATCACCGGCTCACCCTCGCACGCTTTCACTCTCACATACAGCATACGGTGCGCGGAGGCGATTTTATCACCCTTGGATTTTATGTGAAACCTCACGGTGACGGCGGCGCTGGCAGCAGAAATGCGCCTGGAGTGTCCATATAATTGCTGTCGCAATAACAAGAAAGAAAATCAAAGGCCCTTTCTTAAAGAAAGCTGGTTGAACGCGAAGCTTTTTACCATGCAAACTGAATCAAAGTCAAAGTCCAACGCCAACGACCACGCAACGAGCCCAAGAAATACTGAGCGACCCGATGCGATGTATATGTGATTTGATTGCTCGTTTAGGATAGCATTTTTTGAACGTTGAAGTTGAACAAAGACACATTTCGTTAAGTTGCATAGCCTTTATTTTAGATCGTGCACGTAGCCGTTGATTACATGCGCACACTCACACTTTCACGGACGACTCTACCCTTGCACAGTATTGCCTTGTGATTTCTGTGGTAGACGGTCAGAGGCTCTCACGTTGCCGGTACAGGGGATCAGCATTACGGGAACGATTGCGCTAGCGCTTACATTCGCATACGGCAGCCTCTTCTGCCGTGCGCAGCACCCGAGGCCTACCCATGGTGACGGCCGGGAATGCATTGCGTGACGCGCGTAATGCAATGCAGATATATACAGTTCGTCTGGGTAGCGTAGCGTTGCAGTCCCCATTTTTCTTATCGGTACAACTATGAATGTAAACTGTAGTGTTCTACACAACGTATGTCGTGCGCCGTTGTGCTATTGTGTGCGCAGATGCGAAGCCTTTGTTCTATTGTGTGCACTGATGCGCAGATAGTTCCATTGTTTAAGTTGGCTGTCCTGCAGTGCGTTTTCGGGGCTCACGTATGAATCAGTGCGACATAGAAAGCTCCGCTTTAAAAAAAAAAGAACATTGAATAAGGACGAGAGAGAACTTGATATTGCCAGAAAAACATGGAAGAGTAAAAGTGGATGCAGAGAGTGCGAGCATACCGCGATGAATAAAAAAAATGTGGTTGATCCCTCTTATATAGGAATCGGTATAGAACACGAAAGTGAAACGTGTCTTCACAGAAGTAGTGTAATGTTTATTGCACATTGATATATAATGTCTATTGGTGTTTTGTGGCTAAAGCGCCCTTAGGCGTTGATGCACCCACGCTGACGCCTGGTGGCACGTCTCCTCCATCACGACTACCAACGTCGATGACCATGAGCAACCGTCGTGCATATGGAAGCTGCCCAACGCGAAAGACGAAGCACGTAACTGACACACTAATACAACGCGCAAGACAAAGCACGTAACTGAATCGTCACCGAGTCAAATCAGCGCGTACAGCGCGTCGTAATTGCAGCCTCCGCGATCAACTTCAGAAACATTTTCAGAGCTAATTGCGGAGGCCACGCTCCGCTGTGCTGAGTACGGTGAACGCACTACCACGCCACCTAGCAACGCCACCTAGGTGGCGTTGGTAGTGCTTCTTGATGCCAGCGTCCCTTCGAATGCTGGCATCGAGGCGTCGTAGTGGTGAGACCACCGAAGCGTTCACTGTCGGTGCGCGTTAGTGTCATAATGCAGTACTTCTCTTTTCTGCTCGTAGGCGGCGGCACCGCCCCGAACAAGAGCGCGGGTACACGGAGGAGTGTTAGATATATAAGGCGCGTCTGTGTAGCTCTCTGCAAATGCGTTTGTGGCGCAATGGGTTAAACGCTCGGCGATCTATCGTCGCGGACCGAGAGGTCGTGGGTTCGATTCCCAAATTTTGCATGTTTGTGGAACTTTTTCTTCTGGTATCTTTCTTTGTATTATGTTCTATGACGTATTTCCGTGACGGAAATACGTCAGTGAAGTCTTGGTGGACCCCGGCATAAAACACTTTCGTGTTAAAAAGAAAAAAAAAAGATCAAGAAAAAGAGAACGAAAATGAACCATAGTTGTCGCCGCCAAGGTTGGTCGCCGCTTCGCTGTTTGCTTGACAAAATAGTGAACAGGCGCCCGTTGGTCAGAGCCATGGGAAGCGTAGAATGCGACATTTCCGTTGTCGTTAGTCTACATATATAGCGTCTAGCTTCGTCACCTCGGGCCAGTCTCTGAATCGAGTGGGCTGTGCGAGACAAGCTAGATGCCGTCGGCCGCCTCCCACAGTCCGGAAGATGCCGGAGAGCCCCCTTCGTTCGTCCGCACTTGGAAGGCCGGCATGCAGTTTCCTTTGTCATCTAGTTTCCTGTTTGTGTTGGGCCATTTGGTGCTGCTGCATGCAGCGCTTAAGCATGGCAGAGCTATTGCGAACTAGTGCCGCCTAATGATCAGTGCCCAAAACCGGAATGAGCAACGACGACGAAGTCAGCTAAATCGTTGATCGGCAGTCGCACTCGGATAAATTGGATACTGCTTCGGAGCACCGCAGCGTCGAGCGTTCGTATTTGTGCACACACACGTTCGACCGTCGGCGATATCTTTCGACTGTTGCGGAAAGATGAAGGAAAGCTAAATAGACGGGTAGAAAACGGGTCCTGGAAACTAATTTTTCATTGCTTCATACCTGGCTAAGCGTCGAGTCCCACGTGTATACTATTGAGTAGAAAAAGAAGAAGTTAGTTCTGATTGGACACTAACGAAGTGTTTATACTAAAACCCGTACCTTGATTAAGTGATGGCAACAGGAGTGAAGCGTCTCTCGCGTAGCAGAGAGATGCACTGCCGCCGCTATGCATTTCTCTCTCTCTCTCTCGAATGACGGATGAGAGACGCAGGCCCTTTTGCTGCTCCCACTGGCGTCGCCCGAGCGTGTGCATAACCATAACCATGGCCACTTAGGGAGAAAATGTGGCCGCATGCGGTGATGTAGTTCGTGTGACAGGCCCATAGTGAAGTGGAACTTCCCTTCCTCCTGCGTCGCCATCCTTTTTAAACTGTACGCAGAGCCTCCATATGTCAGCCAGAAGGACGAAACTTAGGCAAATGTGTGTGCTACTTATTATTACCAAGGTGGAATGAATAGCCATACTGGCGTCATTTCTCTCTCTGGCATTCTTGGTGTCGAACCATATGCAGACAATACCACGATTTGTTTTTTCAACCAGCAAAAGAAGAGCAAGTCGATGGACTGCGCTTCAGGAACGGCTTGATGAGGGATGACCGCGGTGCAGATGTCCCTAAGAAGAAGCAAACAACTAAGAAAAAGAACAAGAGAGAAAAAGCCCAACCGGAAGGCAGGAGAAGGGCGTCACGCACTGTGACGCTAAATGGACCATGCTGCCGCCCAAGAAGCCAAGGCGGGACCGACCATTCGGCCATTAAGTCCACAGCACTGACTCTCTACGCAGCAGCAGCGATGAACGGTCTACAGGGGGAATGCAGGGCACAGTGGGCAGGAAATGAACAAACATGCCTTTTCGATCGTGGTTTTAGTGGTACAGGCAGAAACTTCAGTGGCGAAGCGTCCCTGCACCCGTCCGTGTATTTGCTTTTGTGCCCAGTTATTTTTGGGAGAACTTAAAGGGGGCGCAGATAGCGTTGTCAGGGATTTGCCGAGCAGTACATATGCGACCGCGTTTCGAGCGATCCTGACTTTTGATGTTTAAGCGTAGGTATCGCATTTGACGACTGTCCTTTGACACTTGTTGAGTGGCCCGGGTTTTTCAGTGTACTTGAAGTTTTGTTGCCGAGAGTTTGATGACTTAGTTAAGCTAGGAGTCGAGCAATTAAATATGCGAGATTGTGTGCAACTTATGCAACGCGTGGGCTATCGCACTGCAGGTGATGATTCTTATGAATGGTGCTTGAATGCTTAACATGGGCCAACGAAATCCTAATGGGGCCCTGCGCGCAGGACTGCACGTTTAAAGAGAACGCCGCTTTTAGTGAGAAGCTAAACTGAGTAAACCAGAATTGCGCCGAGAACTATAGTCACCAGTTTTCGCTAGTCTTGATTGGTAGCGGCTAACACCCGCAAAGTGGCGTAAGGATTTAATTTTTAAGCTTCTCAGTTTGACTCCTTCAATTACCGTGGAGATGCGTGCAACATTAGAAGCACTGGAAGCTGCGAGGCTTCAAGCAAAAAGAAGTTCACTTCAGGAGTGGTATCAACGCTTACACAGAAACTTTATATATCCACCACGCAACATGCGAGCTAACTTTTTTTTTTATTATTCCAGAAGTTAACACGATAATAAGCTGGGCTAGTTGGTTAGGATAACCGTGGTTTGAAAAGCCGCCTGGCTCATAACTCTATAATTTGAGAATCATGAAACCGTTATTTGACAATTTCTTCAGGCCTACTCAAAGTTGAAGTTCCGTGTGTAGAAAAATATAAGCAGATGAAACTGCAAATCATGCTCAGTTTTGTGTCGCGTTGCTGTAGGGAACGTTGTGCACGGAAAATAAAAATTCGCGGGGTACGCCAGTACACTTCGCCGTAAGTTTGATAACGAATATCTTGAAAGTGTTTTTAATTTCAGAATTCGTAATAAGAGGACACATCTCTAGCGTTGACCGGATTTAATTAAATAAAATGCTGAATATCTAAATATACTTAATAGTTGCACACTTTCTGATCTCTGCTACTGCTCCGAGGTTGTGCCAGCAATTATCATGAGCAAACCTGTGCCCATAATAGCAAGCAATACTAAAATCACAGCGACAGCGGCGACCACAGTCGTCGGTCGTCGAATCTGAATCCACAGGTCAAGGCGTCCGCTGTTTACACGCACAGCCGCGCTCAGAATATTTCGGACCACGGAAAATGAGAATAGGTTAAATTTGCTCGCGACTTCACCACAGAGTGTGAAATGCATGTCAGGAATGTGATGATTCCACGGAGAAGTATCAACTCTACCTTTTGGTTGAAGGACCTGTGCCTCGGCTGCGGTGAAATTTACATTTTACTCGGATCCCGTGTACCGAAAACTTTTGTGGGAGGGTGTACATACATCACCGTGCATTCCACAGCAATCGCTCGTGCTTGCTTACATTCGAGATTGTGCCATCAGCAGAAATTCAAACACGCAGAATTCCGAAATTACTTAAATGCGTTGTTCCGCTTCAAGTCATAAGCGGCAAAGCATAACCTGATGGCGTTATGCTATAGTCGCTGTCAGATGCAGTCGTTGTGTTTGTGTGGGCAAATGTTCTTCATATTTTCTCTGTTTTCTCCTCGGCCTTGCTGCCCTCAATTGCATCCCCCCCCCCCCCCCCCCCCCAACCCCCGAGTTAGGAGTAGCCAGAGGGAAGTTAATCGGAGTAATCTATCACCCCCTCATTTCATATTTTCTCTCCCTCTGATGAGGTATCCCGGTTTATTGAAATTTTCTTCGTCATTCTTGGAAAGTAGCGCTGTACAAACGATGCAACGACGCAAGAGCGAAGTCCGTGTGACGTCGCCGTCGAAATACTAGTAAAAAAAATAATAAAAAAGGCTCTGCAAGTGTGGGTACACTTTTGCTCCATTTCCTTGCGTTTGCATTGCACTGCTTTTCAAAGACGAACACGAAGGCGTGGACGAACACTCGGACAACTTCATCCAGTTGAGATTTCGTCTCGCTCACAACAGATGGCGCCACGAGACCACCAGTGGAGGTGCTTCGCGTTAGAATCGCTGGAAAAAATCTACGCCGCGCTAGCCATTGACTAGCGGGCGAAGAGCGCAGAACATGAGTAGGTGTGACCAGTGACAACCTGTTAAACCACAGCTTCAGAAACAGTTTTCGGGTTCAACTTTTCGGCTTCGGCTTGATCGTAGGCTCAGGCTGTACCGGTTTGCTCTCGTCGGCAGGTTGACGACACTAATTTGCCGCCTTTTTCTGGCCAGTTCGGCAGTCCCTGTTAGCAACATGCAAATCTCGTCCTGTCAATCGTATTTGTCAAAGATACTTCATTCAAAAGCCTTGGGACTCATCCGCTTGGTAGCCATTAATTAATTTTTCTCGACTGCGTTCAAATTCCAGTCACGCACCGCGCCTAATCCTTGTGATAACGCGAGTGGCGTGCCGCGCTAGCTAATAATGAATGACGCTGAAAGTTCGTCGGAACAGAAAGAGTGCATGGAGGAGGACCAGAAACTGTGTATTATCCCAGGTTCTTCCCCACGTCCACTACCCTCATAGAACCTTCATTCAATAAAAAATAAGGAGCTGGTGACGTATTGGTCGGTTGTTTGGTTGGTTGTTTGTTTAGGGTGTTGGCTACAGGCAGCGTCAGCCTGAAAATCTGGACTTGCAGTCGTTTCACCCGTGCGTCTCTTTTCGCTGTTCAGAAATTTGCTACTGCATTGTGGATGAGTTCAGGGCCGCGTAGTAATGTGAGTACAAGGCGTGAGATCTCCTTACGCACAATCCTCGGTCCTTCGGAGAACATTATATGTTTGACATACGTGTGTAGAAAACTTTTTGTTCGCAGGTTGTGAAGTTGAGTCCTCCTTTAGAGTACGAACGGGATAAGTCTGCACTTCAGTAGGGGCGTTAGAATCTGGGCGAGCTTCCTCTTCGTTAATAAGCACACAATTTCATGAAATTGGCGATGGAGCGCTCGTCCTTGTTCACTTTGTTCTTTGGGTCCGTAATTAATTTGCGCTAATCTACCATGATGGGGAACACTTCATTGGTGGCCTCTTCTTATCCTTGCCGGCTGGATTACTTGCCTGCTGGTTTGTGCATCGAACGCTACAGCTCGCAACATCACCCTCGCTACTGATAATAATACTGTTGAACGCTTCAAAACTGACGCTCTAACCATTAATTTAATATTTTCTTCCTTCCTTGAACACCTTGACGACTTCCATGATAGGGCGCTGCTCGATTGGAGTGCACCTAAAAGAAACACACTTCCAACACTAATTGGAGAGCTATATCGCCCGTTCTAACATAAGCGTCCCTGATTTTCTGGTCTACATGAGCCATGTAAAAGACGAGGACGACCACCATTAAAAGCATCTTCCTTGTGTCTTTCGTAGAATTTTATACAGCGGTGAAATAAAGGTGTAAGCCGAATTGAAGTGGTTCGGCGGCTCATCGTAGAGAGAGAGAGAGAGAGAGAGAGAGAGAGAGAGAGCAAGATATTTTAATCAGAGCTAGAAAGGCTAGCCTAACCGAAATGCTTAACTTGCTACTGCAGATAACTCGGATGAGATAACTTTTTAAAAGAAGGCGACATAACTGAACATGCCTACAAAGTATTACTGCCTTTCACAACACAGCTAACCCTTAAACATTCGCGTTACACACTCGAACCATCCCCGAAATTTTCTTTCTTTTTTTTTTTTGCTGTGTTTTTTGCTACACATCGGCGTAGCCAGTATGCTACCTTATTTACTCGCGAGATTCCTTCCACGTTATAATGCACATTGCCTTCAATCAATTTCAAAATTAACTTTCAAAATATTTATTAATATTTTAATATTGTATTGGTATATAATGTTAGCAAACCTTATATTAGTACGTGTCTTGATGTGTCTCACTCAGTCTTTTCACTCCTAGCGCACACCCTGCACTGTATGGAACTGCTGGGATCATATTCTTGTCGTCAGATTTCGTGACAACTTACGCTAATTTGATCAAGACCATACTGTCGTCAGAGACGACGTAGAACGCAAAGTGAAGTGCGGTGCAAATACCGCGAATTAACGTGAGAACCCCGACGTAGCGTCAACATGCCAAGCTACCACACTATGTTACACATTCATATCCCTGAGTATGGAAGGAAAAAAAAAGAAATAAAAAGAAAAAGGTTTTGACGACAACAAACATGAAGAGGTGGTCACCTTCTCCACCTACAAGGGGATGACGCGTCTTCAGCCTCTAAACGTTATATTAAAGCAGAAAATTAAATTTTCACGTTCGTAACATCCGAGGCGGTAATAAGAACGGACTTGAAAATCAATTATGTCACTTAGTTGTCCTCGATCTAGCATCAACTATTCGTTCATTCACTACTTTAGCCTTTTGACGAAGCTTAAACTGACTCACTGTTGCCTAAGTGACTCACCTGTATAGCATCAACAACTGAAGTATTTACTACACTGACTCTACATTGGGCAGCCTAAAATTGGGTAAGCTAAGCGCAGTTATACTTAACCGCAGTAAATAACAGTTACACTGGCAAACTAAACTTAATTATGATCTCGTTCTGTGCTATAGTGAACTCGGAAGATGGTGGACTCTTCAAAAGCAGTCAGTGCGAAAAAAAAAGGTAATCTGACAGTTTTAGATTCATTTTCTCTTTCGCCGTGTAGTAAACACACAACCTTGCCATTGATAACCCGTAATGGTTATTGGAGCAATACCGCCGAGTAAGCAAGCGCAAGATCGCCGCCGAGACCACATAACGGAACCGACGCGTAATACCGAGGTCAAATATAACTTCGGCTTAGTACCCTGTTGGTTGGTTGGTTGGTGGTTACAGTGTTTATTACAGGCGGGTTAGCCTGGCAATCTGGGCCTGTAATCGCTCATCCTGTTCGTCTATTTCGCTGTTCAGAGACATGTTACCACATTTCCATGAGTTAATTGACTGTTGCGTAGATGTGCGAGAAGGAGGCGTGAAATCTCCTTGGGATTGACCCAAACACAATTAATCTCCTTGGGACATGGGTGATCGGTATGACGAGCGTTGAGGGTCGGCCTTGTTGGTAAGACATACTTAGGAATGTTTAATCGCAGTGACAGACAGGGACAAGGAAGTGAATACACACACAGCCTCTAAGCTTGTGTGTGTCCATTTGTTTGACCCGTTTGTTACTGAGCTTAATAATTACCAAGTACGAGTTTCATGGACACGCGCAGGCAGCATGAAGGAACACAGTGAATCTCAAGCTTCAGTGAAGTGTTGGCGTGTGTTGGCTTGGACTAATTGGTTAGGTTTCATGCTTGAAAACCGCGCAGATGACAAGGACGGGTGACCCGCCGTGGTTGCTCAGTGGATATGGTGTTAGGCTGCTGAGCACGAGCGCGCGGGATCGAATCCCGGCCATGGCGCCCGCATTTTGATGGGGGCGAAATGCGAAAACACCCATGTACGTTTACCATTTAGGTGCACGTTAAAGAACCCCAGGTGGTCCAAATTTCCGGAGTCCCCACTACGGCGTGCCTCATAATCAGATCGTGGTTTTGGCACGTAAAACCCCATATTTTTTTTAAGGACGGGTGAGCGTACGATTCATGCGCTTGTGTCGGTGTTTTCAAATTCGTGAAGGACGCTTGTTTGAAGTGGTTGATTTGTTTATTTATTGTGGATTGGAAATGTTGGCAACAAATCCAGTATGTCGCTGGCTCATGCATTAAGTTGTTAAAAAATGAAGGATAGTCCTCGGTGAAGTGAAACACTTCGGCTGTTTCGCACTTCGCGAGCAAGTCACTTGTAATTAAAAAAAAACAATCACATAAAAATAAAATATGTCACCTTATGCCACCTTACTCATAGTGTAGAAAACATTCTTGTAGTGTTCACAGGGATTTTACAAACACTCCATGAATAGTCACATTAAAAAAAAATTTAGTTCTCGCACACCTTTGCAACACCACATGAAAAATATGTGGCATCCCACGTACGGAACACAGAATCCCAGTAGAGTAACCTACAAAAAAGAGAAAACAATGCGAATTTGAAGATAATAAACCACACACAGTAATGTATGTATAAAGAAGGCTTAACTTTGCTGTATGTCAATAATTCGACAATGTAATCTCTTAGGAGTGCTACTAAAGCTTCCAGAGCAGTTCGTTGGCACTGCTTAATTACTACATGGTTCGAGAAGTTCAAGCGGACTCGCACGCACGCGAACACACACAAAACTGCATAGCCTGCATTTCAGACGCGTACGCTACGTCGCGAGCTGAAATTTTGGAGGGGTACATTTGTGTTTACGTCGTACAAAATCTCGCGAGGCGATGACGCCTCACAATGACCCAGTTACGTCTTCCGGCCAGCCGCCATTTACGAGCCTTGGGAGCGCAGTAAACTTTTAACGAGGGGACCCAGCGGGCTTCCGAGCCAGGCACATTTCGTCTAAAAATGGTCCTTCTTCGGCGGACAGGGCAGAGTCATTAGACAAGGCGAAATTAGAAATCGATGACCCGAAGCGCAGTTCTCGAGACCCTTCCGGGTCGCGTATGCGCTCACTTATTCCTTCTTGTTTCGTTTTTGTTAATGAGTCTGCACAGCGCGCAGGGGGGTCCTCCGGTTGCCATCTCGTCGAAGAAAACGAAACTATATTAAGGGTAGAACAGAGAGGAAGGCGGTACTCTTACATTGAGACCGTAATTTTTTTTTTCGGACTATCGAGTTTTTTACAGCCTCGATGACTTACTTCGGCAGCCACATCTCGAATACAACATTGTCTTATATCAAGATAACATGACTGATCGAAGTTGGAGCACATGCTCTAAGCATAGAGATATAGGTCATGTAGCTTTTGAGGCGGCGACTCATATTCAGGTAACTTCTCTGAATAAAGGGAAGAAGAAATAAACTTTATTTAAAGAGCCGGCACTTTGCTTTTAGTGGCCTGAGGTGTCGGCTCGAAGTCCTTGGACTCGGGCGGCATCTTCGGCTTGCCGGACGGCCCAGAGCTGGTCTTCCAGCTCCGAACTTTTCAGGGCCGCCTCCCAGCGGCGGCGACGCCGATGGAGAAGGTCACCGGCGGCCCCAGCAGCCGGGGCAACGGCGGAAACGAGCGAGCTCGAGGCTTCCTTTAGTCTAGTAACGCCTGCCGTTATGGGCGCGTCGCGAACGGCGATGGTTTCAGTACCGTTGTTGCCGGCACATTCCCAGAGCATGTGTCGCAGCGTTGCTCCGAGTCCGCACGCTTTACACGCATCAGTCGGATATAAGCTACGGTAACAGTGGCGTAAGACTGCCGGACTTGGGTAACTGTGTGTTTGTAGTAAGCGTAAGTTTACGGTTCAGGGGAACAAAAAAAAAAAAAAAAAGAAGAAGAAGAAAAGGGAAACAGGCGGAGACATGCAGTTGCACTTATCATTTCTCGAAACATGTTTAGCAGAGAGACACGAGAGAAAGGAGAAAGGCAGGGGTGGGTTAACGAAAACAAGAGATACGGTTCGCAATCCTACACTATGGGGATGGCAGCAGATACGAATAAAGTAGAGAGATAAAATGCTAGGAAACTTCCAAGGCTTTTGAGATAAATTCTTTCTTTGCGTGTTCGCTTTAGATGCTGCGTCTTTAATGAATGCTCTCGCGCACCTTGCACGGTGGCTCAGTTGATATGACGCTGTGTGGCTGGGCACAGGGTCGCGGGCGCAAAAAAAAAAAAAAAAAAATATATATATATATATATATATATATATATATATATATATATATATTCGAATTTTTTTAAAATTCAGGAAAAATTAAAAACGATCACCCCGTATAGACTACCGTGCGCGACCACGCGATGCAACACACGTCACCTGCGCACAGCTCTATCATTCTTTTCTAAAGCTGCGCGCATTTGTGTGCAGACGACGGGCTTTCAGGGAACATCTGTTTCAAGTGCCTTTAAAGCTGCAGGCCTTCCTAAATATAATTATAGGGCTTCTTTCTTCTGCTCGATGTTTAAAGGTCACGTGAAGTACAGGGTTTACTTCTTACTTTGGTTTCACACTCTTCTTTGTCAGCGTCGTCTGCTGGCTAGAGAGGGCAATGTATAGCGTCCCGTGTTCCAAAACAAAATGAAAAAAGAAAGAAAGACCGAATAAAACATCAGCTCATCTTGTACAGCGGCGGCTCCTCGAACCAATTTTGCTCGCCTCCTTAAGTTACAAGGTCATTGCGGCTGTTTTATGTTCGTGCCTCGTGTTTTCTATATATTTAACTATTCGGCTGAAACGCTGTGGCTATTATTCTGCGCGGAAGACGGTGCTGTTTCATGTTACACAGCCTCCTTGAGGCCCGTAACGAGGACTCGACGTAGGAGACAAGCCTCCGTCTAATTAAGAAAGAAAAGAAAATGGTGCACGGGAGCTGCTGCTTGCGAATAATTTGCTAGTGGCTTGTTGTGAGGGAGCCTTAGAGCGAGGAGGCTTAACCAAAGAAGCAATAAGAAGGAAAGACAAAAAGGAGGAGAAGGCAGCGTACTTAAATATAATGAAAATAGAAAAGTAGGAACGCTGTTGATAGCGACGAAGAAGCAGACGTAATGACCTCGTTTACGCGTCTTCCAAGACTTGGCAACTAAAAAAACCATGAACAAAACAACTATTCGAGTCCACTCAATATATATATATATATATATATATATATATAGATATATAGAGATAGATAGATAGATAGATAGATAGAGAGATAGATAGCTAGCTAGATAGATAGATAGATAGATAGATAGATAGATAGATAGATAGATAGATAGATAGATAGATAGATAGATAGATAGATAGATAGATAGACGACAGAAGCGGCTAGGGGGAGGCCGTATGGGTTAGTCACGTACGAAACGTAGCCTGAGAAATACAATATTGTACCTTTCTGTCAGCGCGCCGCAACCAAGTCGTGCGTCTCCGGTGCAGCGGACGGGAAAACAGGAGCGCAATTTGAGACGTTCGCAACAGCACGATGCGTGTGGATGGCCAGTGAAAAAAAAAAAAAAAAAAGAACCGCAGAGAAAAAAAAATGAAAAAAAAAGTAAATAAATAAAAGACAAGTAAAAAGAAACCCCCACCCTCGGAGTTTTCATTTCTTTTTAGAAGCGTTCTTGGGTTCCCTGCGTTATTCTACACTGCGCCTTCAACGCGTTTATTTTTTCTGCTTCATTCCTGCTTGATTTTTTTTTTACGCCAAGTGAGTAACTTAAGGCGGCTGTGGCGACCCGCCCAAATGTCAGTCTTTGTCTAGGCCCCGCTGCTTCGCGCGCTTATGTATTTCCTATATTCGCCGGCCTAGTATCCACCCCGACATGGCTCCATCCTGATCGCTCACGCATGCCACAATTGCGTCTCATTTCTCGTTATTAATTTTGTGGGGAAACATTAGGCGAGCAACTGAATCATTCTGATACCACGTGTCCTTGTATATAGCTAATGTTTCGATTCATTGCCGCAGGAGCAGGCTCAGCTTTTGTGCCAGCAGAGCGCGGCAAGACCGACGAACGCACCGACGAACGGCGCTATATAGACATGAACCTAATTCCTCCGAATTTACACCTCACCAATTGGCTTCGTGTTCTTTCTTCGTGAGCTCAATGCCACTGTGGCACCCCCAGACAAAAATGGTATAGCATCTAGCGGGCACATGGTGGTGGTGATGGTGATGTGATGATGATGATGATGATGATGATGATGATGATGATCTACAAAATTAGCATGCGCAATGTGAGTGGGAGAACAAGAGACGGATAGTATAGTAGAAAAGCAAGAAGTTAAATGAGGACACAATGTAAACTGATCAAAAATGTGTTCTGCCTTCTCCATTTCTCTTCTAAGTTCCTTGGCTGCCGCCACCCCCTGCCCTCCTTAGCACGGACCATAGAGTTTCTCACTATAACACTCTATGGCACGGACCTCTGCCTGGCCGAGCATACTGGAGCATACTGAACCGATCCTGGAGACAGTTCAATCAAAGTTGGGTGACTTGGTGGGCTGTTCTAGATACCTGCGCACGATACGTGTGCTCACAAGGATTGTAATGTGGTTTGTAACGCGGGTCGCTCTTGCAGGCAGTGCAGCGTCTCAGCACCCGCACGTTTTTCAGCTCCCATTCCAATGAAGCTAACCAATGAGTGCCCTTAGCAGCATATCTCAATAGGTCTACCGGGAAGCTGTCGCTTGATCTCGACAGTCAACCTTTGATAGCTTCTTAGCCTACTTTTTGCCGCAGCCGCACATGATTATATACGCTGGTTAAGTTGTAGTCCCGTAATTTTCAGCAACGCATAATGGCGCCGTTGACGGAAATAGCCTGGCCTCCAAGTTAGCGTTTGCGCAACGTTATATACCATAGTGTATAACTGTATAAGTGAAAAAAAAAAGCCGAGAATAACCAGGCCGGCGGAGTATTGCATCGTGCAAAGATGTCGCAAGGTCTGAGCATGTCATCGATTTGGTGTTATGGTTTCTTTTTCGCTTTTCTATGGCGTCAGCGTGCGCCTGCTCCACCAGCGCTTCCGCGAAACAAAGTAGTTCTTATCAGGGACGCTCGACCAATCTACTACGCGACCAATAGAGGGGCTCCAAGCCGGTGCGACGACGGTGTTGCTTCTGGAAGAGTCATTTTATCGTATACGATGCAGGCGCCTTTCCATTACCGGCTCGTTTCCGGAGGCGATTTCGTAATTTGCAGCGGACGCGTCGGCAAAATCTGATTTACCGGGAAGCTCTTTACCGAGTAACTCTATCGCAGCCTTCATCTTTTTGTCTCAATCTCTTCATATAGATCGTGGTGTCAAGGAAACAGGTCTTACTGGAGCGCAAAGCGGGGTGGCTGTTTGGCGTATACCATATGGCATACCTAATCGCAGGAGTAAAATGTGACAGTCGCAACGTGATCTAAAGTGTATTGCTTTTTCGGTGAGTTCTCAGAAACGTGTACACAACGTGGACACGGCGCGCTGATGCCCTGAGCTTAAACAAAATGTCAGTCAGATAACCAACGTGCACTAGCTTGCACTCGTTTACAAACGGCCTCCGCATTTTAACTAATACAAACACACTCTTAATTATTGGCAACACTCCCTTACCAACGCGCTAAAGATAATTTTATCTCGGTGGCTGTTTCAGTTCTGCCAGGTCAGCGGGCTAAATCCTGCGCCGTCATTGAGGCACACACTTCGAACGTTGATTACACGTACCTCCTAATGGTGCTGCCCCCTATTTTCACGAAATGTAAACAAGGTGACTCGTTTAGTTCACCGAGGACACCACGGACGCCTCCTACAACGCATGAACATAGGGAGGAAACGAGGGTTCTATAATTATTCGCAACGCTTTTAATTATTCCATAATCGTTAAATGTTTTGTCACGCATTACACATAGCCTGCCCCCAATCTTCATTGAATATAAATTCGGTGTGACCTCGAGTTATCTCGGCACGTTGGGAAACGTGACGGATAATGGTAGTATACGCTTTAGAACACTTGATAAAGTAATGTGTTTTACAAAGGCTGCAATTTACGGACGCTCTTGAAACTTTGCCCAAGAATCACGCATGACCTATTCTTTAAAAATGTAAACTTTGTGACTCATTGAGTTTTTTTTTTCTAGAAAATTGGGCAAATTTTTTGCGCGGTTCGTAAAATACGCTTGTAAAGCGCCTGAACGCTTGTAGAAGTAATTTGTTTTACAAAGGCTGTAAATACCATTCAAACTTTCTGTGTACATGTCGCCCATAATATGCTTCCTATCTCCTGCAAATATAGAACTGATAGCTCCTTTGGTTCTCTCAGGGCAGCGGGTGAACTTTGTAAGCTTTTCATTTAGTGCCTCTAAATGGGCAAGCAAAAGAGGGCTTAGCAATTTTCATTTAGTCTATAATTAACCCACACAGTAGAAACGTTTCCTGCGCGTCAACCCTAACATTACTCATATTCCTTCCACATATAAATTCCGTGATTGTCTAGTTCTCCCAGAGAGAGAGAAATACCTTATTTTGCCCAAAATGTGGTTAGAGGAGGGTGTAATGACTAGAAGCCTCCCCCGTCCCCCCTTTAGACGGCGGCCGGCAGCTCCTGAGCCGCGGCGGCGTCTTCAGCCATTTGGACTACTCTTGCTTGAACATCCGGGTCCGAGCTGAGCAGCACGGTCTCCCATTGCTCCTCATTTCTTATTATTAAACTGAGTTGTTGTGGTTTCGAACAGTTATTTTTATATTGTTTCTTTGGGCATGCCAAGATTATGTGTTGAAGATCTGCTCGGTGGTTACAATGCTTACATATGTCTGTGTATACGTCTGGGTGATAGTGACTGAAGGCAATGGGGTTGGGGAATCTAGTTCTCCCAAGACACCGTGAAATCAAGCATATAAAGTTTCAGAGAATTTCTAGTCACTATATCGTATGTCAGCAGCTAACGTCAGCCAAGCTTTTTTTTTAAAAAAGATTAAGAAATCACGGTGGAAGATACGATTGTAAGACATACGGTGTCGGTTGTCAGAGGTATGATACCGTAGGTCTTAAAAGCGTATCTTGATCCGTGTTTTTTCAATCTTTCTTTCTTTTTTCTTTTAGCAGCTTGACTAACGTTATCTGGGACACTCTTTAAAACAGTGATATGTCGCCAGGAGGCGACAACGACGAAGTGCTGTTCTGTCTCAACGTGATGACCAGAATAGAGAGGCACCGATCGCTTTTGCATCGAGGACACTACGGCCGGCGGAACAAAACTATGCACAGTTGGACAGAGAAGGCCTTGCTGTAGTGTTTGCAGCTCATAAGTTCCACAGCTATATTGCGGGACGAAAGGTAACTTTCGTCACGGACCATCAACCGCTGCTCGGCATACTGGGCCCGGAGAAACCAACGGCTCAAGTCCTCTCACCACGAATGACCAGATGGTGCATCAAGTTATCTGCGTATGACTACAGCATTGTCTACAGGAATGGCAAGAACTATCAAAACGCAGATGCGCTGAGCCGATTGCCATCACCAGAACGCACCGACGAGCCATGGCCACCAGGTGACGTACTATTGTTTGAAGCGTTGTAAAGACCTCCGTTTATAGCTACAGAGATAGAACGTCTGACTCTGCAAGACAAGATCCCGCAAAGCCTGTACAAGCTAGTACAGGATGGCACAGTGGAGAAACTCACTGGAGATGAGTTCACTCCTTACCTACAAAGGACGACGGCGCTGGCAACTCATCGTGATTGCCTCACGATTGGATCACGGGTGATTAACGAAGCTCAGCATGGTCTCACGTTTTGGAACTTCTACATGCTGGTCACCGAGGCCTGGTAGATATGAAGAAGTGCGCAAGAAGCTACGTATGGTGGCCCGGAATTGACAAAGTTATCGAAGAAACGGTGCGACAGTGCCGTGAATGCCAGTCAATGCCGAAGAGTCCAATCAAAGTTCCTATTCCCACCTGGGAGCGTCCCCAGAGACCGTGGAACACAGTGCACATTGATTTCGCGGGGCCACTACACGGGCACACCTACTTAGTTGTTGTGGACGCGTACACAAAGTGGGTGGAAGTCCGTCACGCGACACAACCAACATCCGCAGTTGTCATCGATGTACTCTGAAGTCTATTCGCTGCGTTCGGCATACCCCGAAAAGTCGTCTCCGACAACGCAAGAGCCTTTATTTCTAGCGAGATAAAGCAGTTCTATGCGGCAAATGGCATACAGGCAGTCACATCACCAGCGTATCACCCTGCAACAAACGGCCAGGCAGAACGCTATGTGACAGAACTGAAGAGAGCGCTCCTGATGGATACAAAGTGGTCCATACAGTGTCGACTTGCGAGGTTCCTGTATCGGCAACACACCACGGTTAACACGGCTACAGGAATGACATCTGCGAGAGCAATGTTTGGACGAGAACTTTTGTGTCCTCTCGACCTACTCACCCTGAGCGCCAGGATACACTCAGGCAATCTCAGTAGGGGAGAAAGTGCTTATCGATCCGGCTGTTTTTAAAGAAACTAGACTAGATTCAAGGGGAAATACTGCGTCGTGTCGGACCGCGATCCTGGCTTATAAAAAGCGTCCTCGGAAAGGTTCGGCGTCACCTCAATCACATAAAAAAACGAAAAAAAAAAAACGAGTCAGACCAGGCAAGCAACCCAAGTGCTGACAGACTGGAGCACAGCAGACGAATTCTTGGACACAATGCCAGAAGAAACAAGTGCTGCTGTTCCGCTGGTACCAGACTCACTTGATACGCAAGAGAACACTTCCTCTCAAACATGGACCTCGACGTCACAAGCAGGAACCACCCGGCAACTGCGACCACCAGAGGTTAGGCGGCCTCCAGACCGCTATGGAGATTTCGTCTAAGGGAGTAAGAATTGATATGTCGCCAGGAGACGACAACGACGAAGTGCGCGCACGAAGGCACTGGCGCTCTGGCACGATCGCCGTCTTTCTCCGAGGACGCTCCTAATAGCTGTCATAAACTCAAGCCTGGCTTAGAGAGCAACAAAGAAAGAACCGAACATCAATGAGTAGCGCCACTACTAAAACACACAACACACACACACACACACACACACAACACACACACACCACACACACACACACCACACCACACACAACACACACACGCACACGCACACACACACACACACACACACACACACACACACACACACACACACACACACACACACACACGCACGCACACACGCACACGCACCGCACAGCACACACACACACACACACCACACACACACACACACACACACACACACACACACACACACACCACACCACACACACACACACACACACACACATTATTAAAGTGTCGTGAGGCTTTTTTCCCTCCGCCTTTAGCTTGATCGATAAAAAAGAAAAGGACAAGAAAGAAAACAGAAAGATCAGCAAGAGGTTCAGCGGTCAGTGAGAGGTCAACAGCATTCAAATAAGGCTTGTGTCATTTTTGTATCGCTCCGCGAACACGTCGCTTTGATTCTTGCAATCCCGAATATCGAGTGACATAGATCTCCCAACCCATAATACTTCGTAATTACACTTGGAAAATTTGCACTCACCACACTTAAGTGAACGTTTGGTTGCCTTAGCAGGTTGAAGGAGGGAGTGAACGAGGTTTGAAAGGCAACAAAAGAAATTCTTACCCCGCGTCATTATCGAAGTATCACGGGGTCACTTAACGATCTGAATGGGCTTAATCGAAATATAATACATACCTTTCCTCACAATGTAATCGAAATCAGGCCGTTAAGGAGTTACGCAATAACAGCCAAAGAATATGCCCCCACTGGTCACGTCGGTCAAGAGAGTTATTCAATCTGCGGGGAACCGACTCCGGCAATGGCGCCAGATGAAAAGCGTCGACACAGGAACTGCTGTGCTGGACTTGGTAAAGTTCTAAGAGCAACCTTCTGTGTAATTGTTCTTATTACGCCTGGGTGGCTGAGAGTGAAGATAACCGAGGTGTGGGGCTCTAAAAGGCGCTTTGCGGGTGGTAATTTGCTTAATCACTTTTGTTTCAATGAGGTTAAACAATTTTGGGTAAGTGTGAAACGTTTAAGTGTGAATTGCGAGCATTTAACTGCTTTGTATGGTATTTTAGATAGCACTAGCAAAAAATGGACACAAAAATACACAAATACACACACGCGGCGGCAATTTTCAACAATTAGCTTGTTTTCGGAGACCATCCACACTGATACCATCAGCCAGCGTCACAACCAAATGCACAAATCTATGGAAACATACTTTACAGAAGAGTGCTAAACTGTAAACCGATTTACACCCCTAAGGGTCCCTAAAAGCGCAGATCGATAACTCACACCCTGAAGGGTGTGAAGTTGGGAGTTATAGACAGAAAGCACTCATTTGGTTTGCAGTGTATAAAACAGATCACGACGAAGAAAGGTAGGTGCACAAACCAGGGTTGCGATCGAACAATTCTAAGAATCTACATCTAAGTCTAATAAATGTGGAGAAAGCGAACTGTTTGCTTGGACTTAAGTGATTGGTCAGAATCGTGTTTTTGCTCACGAAAGTGCCGTTCTGACCAATCACGCAGCGCAAGCGAACGCTTCGCTTTCCGAACCACCATAAGGCCCATCACTCACGTCGGCATTGCCTTTCTTCGTCCTCGTCCGTTTTAGCGTTGCTTTGCAAAGTACGAACATTCGCCAACTAGCCTAAGCTTCTCTGCTATGAAAACATACACTAGAAAAAAAAAATACTGCAAGCAATGGGTATCATCAGTCCAGATCAGCGCATTCGCAGGAAATCAAACTTCTTTTGTAACAAAGCCGTAGAAGAGGTTTGCTGGTAGACGTGCTGCACCAAGACACGCAATCTGTCCAGCCTCGATTATCAAACGGGTTAGCTCGCAGTTAATAAGCAGCAATGCGGGTGAGAGGAAGGGGGCACTTGTGTTTTCTTCACGAATTAGCCGCGTATGTCTGTATTTGTGTGTTCTGTCCGTATTCCATGTTTGCGCTACTGAAATGCGTCATACGTTGCACTTCCGACAAGCCCATTTTGCAAATATCGTCAATTTTAACTGCTGTCGCAGTGAAACAAGGCGAGACACGATTACGCCAGTGTACGGGTGACTGCAATCGATTTGGAAACTCTGGAAGCTGCCAGTAAAACGAATTCACCCGTCGTTATACAGTCTGTGTAATGTGGAGTGAATGACTCTAACCTGCGCTAGAGCACTGCACGGGCCGATTTTTTCAGCCCGGGCCCGGCCCGGGCCCGTTTATACGTTGGGCTGCCCGCCCGAGCCCGGTCAAAACTTTTATGGCGAGACCCGGGCCCGGTCCGGGCCCGGAAATAATCTACGTTACCCGCCCAGCCCAGCCCGCCACCCCTTTACCTTAGGCCCGAACCCGGCCCGAGCCCGGCTCGAAACCAGCCCGAACCCGGCCTGAGACCGAAAAATATATGTTTTACAGAGTTGAGACGCCCGAGAATAACTCGCTGCACGTTACATGCGCACCACCAGAAAGCCCGAGCCCGGCCCGGGCCCGCGTCAAAAAAACCCGAGCCCGGCCCGGGCCCGGGTCAAAAAGCACACGCCGTGCCCTAGCCCGGCCCGAGAAAAAACTGCTCTACCCGGCCCTGCCCGGACTTTCGGGTAAGCCCGAGCCCGTGCAGTGCTCTAACCTGCGCTAGTCGTACAAGGACAGGCAGCATACAATCACATCATTCCTGGAAAAAAAAAGAAAAAAAAAGAAATGGTTAATCTTTTTGTTTCTCTTTCCATTTCTTGTTTATGTCAGTGTTGCGAAAGCTTGTGTTGCAATTAGCGTTCGTATTCAGGCAGGGTCAGAAGCTTGCGGGATGCAGCATCTGAAAAAAAGCTGTATATTTACAGGCCTGTTCACGTAGCCTCTATTTCAAGTGCGCTATGTGCATGTTCTGGACAGCTCGTCCAACAAAGTGTTGTACTATTTTAACCCTTTAACTGACAGCTCAACAATATTGTTCATCAAACAAAAGCACCTGCAAGAACTAGACAAATCTAAATATTAGTCTGTGCCTTTTAATTTAGCTTTATTTATGCACCTGCTCAACAGTGGTATTCAATAAAATGCCGAGCGGGAGCAGCAGCAGATGTATTGGTCACAAAACCTAAAGGCTTCGTCGTAATCTTCTTAGCGCACGTGGGGGTCATATTCTCGCCAATGCGATCTTTCTTTTCCTTTTTTAAGCAAGCTCTTATTTCTTAACTTCATAAAAGTACATCTGTAGAACACACATTAACCTTGCCAGAGCAAGTGCCAGAGATCAGATTTGGGCCATACGTTTACCTGTCAGCACCAGGTCCACAATAATTTTGACCTACTGTATCTCGCTTAGTTTTTAGAGAAACCGTTTAACATTTCACTCGGTAAGTATTTGAGCAAAGTAAGGAAAAACGAAAACAATAAAACCATTCTAGGTCAAGTCTTTCTTATTTTGCCAGTTAAGGGGTTAATGGCTGCAAGCTATAACTGGGCTGACATTCGACTCATTCGCGGAACTCGCATTCCGTAAACTGTTTCACCCTGCTTGTACTATATTTCTCTCTAAGACAACCTCGTGATGTACACGTGTGCATCTCCTGTCCTTTCTCCAGATAATGGTCCGTCGCGCCGAACTAGCACTCACCTGCGTATGACATAGTGAATTTTTTTCCACCAAGAAGTGTTGCCATAGATACGTTTAAGAAACACGTATAAGGGCATTTGCATATAGCAAATATCTCGTTGTTTGTAGCCAGGTCTCCAAGGAGCCTCGCCCCGCATACTGGTGCTTCCGAATGCTTACCTTGCTCGGAGGCTAGCTATTCGGTTCAACCACGCCAACAGACAGGTCGATAAGCGAATGGACCGCACATTTTCTATCGTCGTCGGTAAGGCGGACGGCGGAGAACTATTTGTCAGCTAAGTAGCGGTCGCACTGCGGCGTGCCCGCCGCGGAGCAAGGTGCAACCTAGGCGTTCTATCCTCGCTTGCGGCGTCCTTGGCCAGTGAGTGCTTTCCCTGTACCACCACGAGGAAACGGCACATCCTGAAAACAAAGGGAGGGTCATCCTGTGATTCACGCTGCTGAATAATAACGTTGCATCCCTGAGGTCAGCTGGACAACGAAACGAGCAGGCTTCCCAATTCATCATCGTTATTGTATGCACAGCTCGGAAGTAATCACCACTATGCCTAATGAACCCGAGATGGCGACCATCAGAGCAAGGTCTCCTCCAGCGCACTCCGGCTACCTCTGTGTTTGCTCCTGCTTTCTCAATATCGTTATTCTTCCGCGCGCACCCCGCCACTCACTTACACAAAGGTGTTGCTATGCGTGCCATTTACGTTTTGTTGTCGCTGTGCTATAGCGTGCGTTCAAGTTATTGCGCAGACATGTTGACGCCACGCCATCGATTTCGCCATAACTCTTTGTTTTCCAGTGCACACATACACAACGGAAACTTTGTGCGATAAAGGTCAATGAT